>NW_006238974.1:1047725-1130140 GCF_000226075.1 Solanum tuberosum
GGTTACGACTAGGGGGTGCTCTCGGGTCGTGACAAGGAGATGGGTTTCCTTTAATTCTATTTGGAGGAACTTAAATGGAAGGGTTTAGGTCTTAAAAGGGTTATATACATGTAGGGAAAGGAATAAAATAATAGGGACTCAACTTAGGAAAAGAACTAAGGACCCTAAAATTTTAACTTCAAAATTCTGCCCCTTGCCCGCTTGAGCTCGCCTTTTGGACACTTGGTCCCTCCAAGTGCATTAGGCGACTTGCCAATTATACCCTTGGCTCGCCCTTTGTTCCAGTAGGCTCACCAAATGGGAAGTCCATTGGGCGATGGAGGGGTGCCAAAGGGCTACACGCCAAACCTGGTTGGCAGTTACCCTTTAGCTCGCCCTTTGGTCCAGCATCATGGCGAAATGAGGCAGCCATTAGGCGATCACAAGGGCAGATGGGTGAGTCGCCCAACCATTTGGGCGATCAACCAGCCCCATCGCCAACCAACCCCTCTAAAATCAATGTTTCTACCACCCTTTCTTGCTAGCATAGGTGCTTACTTGCACCCTAGACTTCATCCTCACCCCCATTAAGATCCTAAAAACAGCCCATACACCCACTCAAAGTCACACTAACCCAAACGTCATGGCTCTACTTCATCCTATCATTTTCTGAGTCGCTACATTATCCCCCACTTAGGAACATTCGTCCTCAAATGACACTTTAAACATTCAACGAAGTAACGACTCAAAACTAGCAGCCCATCAAACATACAACATCATAATCCATGCACCAACTAAAGAAACATCAACTTTATCTCAACATTTATTCCTTGCATTCTACAAACTCATTAGGCACACATAGTTCATCATTTCTTTCTTTAAATGGAGGAACTACCTTCTTCGATCATAAGCATGCTCATTACAACAACATGAAGCCAAAAATATTAAATTACTCTCAAAAGCACACATAGGCATGATCATACATTCACTTATTGAATTCACAACAATCATCTCATAATAATTGCACAACAACATGAGGGAATATAGATCAATTACTCATTTGATCATTCTATCATAATCTCATCAAGAGTATGAATAACATAAGGAAACCATGAAACACATAATTATTCATGACTCCAAAACATGAAATAAGCTACTAAGAACGCTAAGTCTCAAGCTTAAATAGGAATAAAAGAAAGTGATAAGGATACCGGAATTCTTCACCACCTCATAATCAACATACTATCCCCGACTAAAGGAAGAACTCATACTCATACTAGGCTAACATGCACACAACATAAGGACCTCGACATCAAATTCTAAATCAAAGGAAACCATCACTTACAGGTGTCTTCACCGGGATAACTTTCCTTACTCTCTTTAGGTTGAAGCACATAGAAACGATTCTTCTTGGGAGCATTAGGATCCGGTAAACTATAAGAAGCTTGCTTGGCCTCTCTCCCCTTATCCATGTGTGTAGGACAATCTCTCATCTTAGGTCCCTTCTTTCCACTCCCAAAGAAACCATCCGTACCGATGAGACACTTACCCAAATGGTGTTTTCCACAATTAGCACATGTAGGCCTACCATAAGGAGAACCACCTCCATTTCCTCCTTGAGATTTAGGGTTAGATACCCCATATTTGCTCACCATAGAAGAAGCATAGGAGGAATTTTGGTTGCTTGACCTCTTTTTGAACTTAGGTTGACCTTGATCATCAGATCTAGACCTCTTCAATTCCCTATTCTTTTCTTGGATCTTTTCATCCTCCATTTTCTTAGCATAAACCATAAGACAAGATATATCCATGTTATCATGAAGCATAGCCGAACGACATTCTTTTCTCACCAAGCTAGACACACCCGTCACGAACCTACTCATTTAATATCTAGGATCTGCAACCATAGAAGGAGCATATTTAGACAAATATGTGAACTTAAGAGAATACTCCTCAACCCCCATACCTCCTTGATGAAGTTTGATAAACTCTTCTACCTTTCCTTTTCTTTTCTCCCTATGAAAGAATCTATCGAGGAAAACTCTTTTGAACACCTCCCAACCTATAGCAACCGCTCCTTCCAGCCTATTCCTCTTCCATTGAGTATGGCACACTTGTGCCACACCCTTTAATTGATAAGAGGCCAACTCCACTTTATCCCTAGTAGTCACCCCCATAGCTTCTACAATCCTACAAACATCATCTAGGAACTCTTGAGCGTCTTCACCCACTTGAGAGGCAAAAAACTGAGGAGGATTCATTCTAGTGAAATCTCTTAGCCTCTAAGCTATAGTGCTCTCATTAGGGTTCTCATGAGCTTTGGCATCCCTAGTCACTTGAGCTATCAAAGAATAAGTCAACGTTTGGAGAGCCGTTCTTATCTCTACATTAGTTATAGGAACTTGAGGATATTGAACGACTTCTTCATCTTGGGGAACTTGACCACCTAGAGGAACTTGATTACCCTGAGAAACTTGATTACCTAGAGAAGGAACTCTTCTATTCACACCCTCTCCTTCTACACTCCTAGCGTTATTCCTTCTTGTATTCATATCCTATAAACACAAGACAAAGGGTCAGGAAATGGACAACTATATATATAGCTCTAAAGCACGACATAAGAGTATAAAGAAAGTGAAACATCTTAATGTCCTATAGCCTCTCGCTCATAGTGTGTCGCGACGCACACTGATGAACAAGACTCTACTAGACGTGGCTTGTAAAATGACATCCTGAATGTACCATTCCAAAATCTTTGCTCTGATACCATGTTTATCACAACCCGAGCCTATGCCCCGGAAGCGACATGACATACAAGACTCCGAAGAGCCTCATACAAGCCTTATAGTTCATTTAATTGTATTGATGATAAAATTTGTACAGAATTAAAACTTTTTATTCAAAACATACGATTCGAAACATACTAAACATTTAAAACATTGCAGCGGAAGTCTACTTGTCTCACATGGCCATCTTAATACAATCTTAGAAAAACCAACATAAGTGGGTCACTGCCCTTTTCACTTGAAAAGTCTAGAAGGAGTCTAATACAAAGAAGTAGAACAAAACATAAAGCTTCTAAAATGTGTCCCCGAATAATGAAGACATACTACTCTAACTTGGGAGTCTCAATCCGAGTCTTCACTAGAACTAGCAAGTCACTTGTCGGAGCCTACACTTGTAGACATAGAGGAAAATATGGAGTTAGTACACACAAATGTACTAAGTATGATGACCATGCGAAAACATGATAAAACAGACATTTTGGTTTGGAAACCATGCATGATACCAATTTCAACATATTTCATGAACATAAGAATAAGAGGCATCAAATACAAGTATTACCAAAATCCAAGTCATTATCATCACATTTCCACCAAAGGTGAACTTACCATTCTCCTCATGCTCCTTCAATGTCAAGACACAATACAAGAACATATACATCAAGCAAGGCATCTCAATCATATTAGGGTCCCTATATATAATAGCCCTAAGACACACTTAAGTTAGATATGAAGTGGAATCCCATACTACCTCTTCACACCACACCTAAGTGTTCCACTAGGCCAGCATAGATAAGACTCCTTACATTTCAACATATCATGCTAAACAACTCATATGACTAACTTAAGTGAAACATGCTTCATATCATTTAGTCAACTACGACATACATCATATCATGGAAGACATGCACCATTTCATATAGACATGTGAGACATACATCATATCATAGAAGACATACACCATTTCATATAGACGTGTGAAACATACATCATATCAGAAAAGACATAAAGGCAACTTGCTTCATTTGTTCATTTAGAACACTTTTTTTCATTAGGAAGTAGAGATTCTCACTATAGCCCTCTTGAAGCCTACTCGTGCAAATGCATGGATAGCATCCCATACAACTATCCACGCGTCACAGAACTTCTCAAGAAACCATAATGGTTACCTCACTTGATGGAATAAGCATTTAACCGACATAGACTATGAGAGCTAAATCATAGAATCTGGTGTCATGTAACCTAACACCGTAAGAAGGTGATCAACTTGCCTAAGGTCGATCGGTGATTAGCCTAATGGATCCACTAGCTATCCTATGTGGGCACATAGTTAAGGGACAAAGAGCTTGCTACATGACACCCCATCTCAACTAACGTATGGGCATCCATCACATGGGATTGCTACTAGAAACCCCACCTCAACTATCGTAAGGGCATCCATCCCACTCACTGACATCTCGGTGCTTAGTCTTCATTCCCATAGAGTTGTTCATGTCATTAGTTCATTCAGGAACAGAGATTGTTGCTAGATAACCTCGCCTCAACTAACATATGGGCATCCATCTCATACCAACATGCGTAAGTCTTTTAGGGATGGAGATTATTGCTAGATAACCCCGCCTCAACTAATGTATGGGCATCCATCTCCAAGGATTGCTACTAGATACCCCGCCTCAACTATCATGAGCGCATCCATACTATCCCAACACGAGGATAGCTCATAGATTCAAACATGAGAATAACTTTTCATATAAGAATTCCTTAACATGCTTTAGTGAAGAATTGAGAATAACCTTTAAAATCAACACATCATAACATGATCATATAACTTCATACATGCTTTCAAGAAAAGGAAACCTAAGTCTACCAATTAAAGATTAATTAAAATGGAACAAACCTTCCACAAGCAAACATCTTTGTTCATAAGTGCATAATTGAGAATGTCGGTTCAATACTAGCACATTTGCATTCTAGGTATGATTACATTACTTGCATTTAGATCACACACCACATACCTCATATCATGTTCGTGCATTCATTTTTCATATTATGCTCATGCATACATTCTTTATATCTCTACATACCAACAATTATTCATAATTAGGCATGCATAATCGTATTACTTCAATAAACTAATTCAATTTAAGCATCTCTTAATCACTTTCTTGAACAATCCACAAACCCACTTCTTAGGGCACCATTGAAGACTTTAGGAAAACATGGGTTCTTTGAGAGTTTTCTTCATAAAACCATAATCAACATCAACACAATCACATTACTTCATAATAAAGCCATTTAAAACAATTGAAGTTTGAACCCATATTGAAGAGTGAAAGATCTAGGTTTTTAAGTTTTGTAAGCTTTGAAAACCACTTTTACAGGACTCTAGGGTGAGAGCTAACCCTAGATAAAGAGGCACTATACCTTTATCCGAAGAAATCCACAAGAAATTTGAGCAGAAACGACTTTGAAATTGCCAAACCCTAGCCTCAATAGCTTCCTTCCTCTTCTTCTCTAATGGAGGGTTTCTAGTGAGAGAAATATTTATGAGGAGATGGGTTTCCTTTAAATCTATTTGGAAGGACTTCAATGAAAGAGTTTAGGTCTTAAAAGGGTTATATACATGTAGGGAAAGGAATAAAATAATAGGGACTCAACTTAGGAAAAGAACTAAGCACCCTAAAGTTTTAACTTAAAAATTCTGCCCCTTGGCCGCTTGAACTCGCCTTTTGGACACTTGGGCCCACCAAGTGGAATAGGAGACTTGCCAATGCACCCTGGGCTCGCCCTTTGTTCCAGTAAGCTCTCCAAATAAGCTGTCCAGTGGGCGATGGAGGGGTGCCAAAGGGCGACACGCCAACCTGGTTGGCGTGCTACCCTTTAGCTCGCCCTTTGGTCCAGCATCATGGCCAAATGACACACCCACTAGGCGATCACAAGGGAAGATAGGCGAGTCGCCCAACCTTTTCGGCGATCAACCATCCCCATCACCAACCAGCCCCTCTAAAATCAAAGTTTCTACCACCCTTTATTGCTATCATAGGTCCTTACTTACACTCTAGTCCTCATCCTCACCCCATTAAGGTCCTAAAAACAGCCCATACACAAAATCAAAGTCACACTAACCGAAACTTCATGGCTCTAGTTCATCCTATCATTTCATGAGTCTTTACAAAGACACTCACCCGAATGGTTCTTACCACACTTTGGGCAAGTTGGAAAACTAATCTTACCTGAACTAGTCTCATGTTTCTTAGAGCGTGATCCCCTTACTATTTGATCCTGTCAAAACCTGGGGATGGAGCACTAGTTGATGAAGGTGCTGAGGCTGTAGAACTTGGGTAAAATTGTGCATGATTCTTACCGCCTGACTTTCGCTGAGATTATTCATAATTCGTTGTTCTAGCCTTTTGTTGTCCTTATCCATTTCTCTAATCTTATCTCCCTCAACCTGCTACGCATAAGTCATGAGTCTGGAGATATACATGTCCCCTAGAAGCATAACATTCTTGCACTCGGTCAATCTCTATGTCCCCTAGAAGCATAGCATTACTGCACTCGATCTTCACCAGATCATATACCCCAAACAAGAACTAACTCATTTGTGCCCTTGATCGGCAACCATGTAAGTAGCATACCTGGAGAGCTAGGTGAACTTCAACCCGTACTCTTGGTCTGATATTGAACCCTGCTTCAAGTTCATAAACTCGTGCCTTAGCTTCTCTCAACTCCTTTGGGAAGAACCTGTCTAGAAATGCTCCAGTAAAATAATCCCAACCCACTGGAGTTGCATCCACACCCCTATTGTCTTTCCACTGAGTGAACCAGATCTGAGCCACATCCTTAAGTTGATATGATGCCAACTCAACACTCTCAGTACCAGTCACCTGCATTATTCCAACAATCTTGTTAACCTCATCAATAAAGTGTTGTGGGTCGTCACCCACCTTCGACCATAGAAACTCAAGTGGATTCATCCGAACAAAGTCTCGAACCCTAGATGCACCTAATCCACCATTATTGTTTGCAGGAGTTGGACCTACTGATTTTTCTGATTTGCCACACTTTAAACCAAGAGTTGGTGCGCATTCCTCAATGCTGCATTCATAACTTAATGGTTCGAGACTGGCGGAACTATGTTAGGACTGCATTTATTAGCATTCAGTGCATTAACTCTATGAAGAGGCATGATCTGAAATGCGAAGCAACAAATTAGAAAGGATAAGTTTAATCATACCTCACGCATGATAAGAATAACAAAAAAGTGAAGTTTTTCTTAAAGCACTTTGTATCCTCCACCTCATATACGTGGCACGCTTTACACCCATTAAAGAGACTCTACATAGTACGACCTTCACACACCCTAGGACTCTTGATCCTAATGTTCTGATACCAAGCTTGTCACACCCCAAGGCTACCGCCTTGACGTAACAGGAGACCTAGGATCATAAGTGACCCCAAGCTAACCCTAAGTCTGGAATATCATATGCATAATGAAAATAACTCAGTAAAGCATGAACTATGCGGAAGGTAAACAAATATATATCTTGTTTGGGAATAAAACCCAAATAGTCTGAACATATAAAACACACTAAGATTTTTGTGATAACTTACAACCACTTAACAGGTCAAGCTGAATCTATCACTATGTCTCAAAAGCCTCTAACTGGTTGAGTTGCTGGGACATGCCCCCAGCTAACTCTAACAAAACTGAAAACTAAAAACAATGACTAAATGAAATCATGTCTATTGTCCTCGTAGTGTGAGGACTCACCACTGTAGCCGCTGAATGCGGACCGAGAATCTATCTAAGAGTGATCTGAATGCTGAGTACCTGAACCTACATAATGAAAGGATGTTGCGTAGAATATGCATCAGTACTTGAAATGTACTGAGCATGGAGGATATAAATACTAACCTTAACAAATATATATGAGCCTAACAAAGCATAACTGAGCAATGACATAATCTGAGCAAGATTATAAATGCTGAAACATAACTGAAAAGCTAAGCTGAATGCAATGACCAAGTACTAATCATGAGGATAACATGCTAAAATGTATACTGATATAACTGTTGAAACCCTAGTCAAATGCACTAATAGTCTGATTGTGGGAGCTACTATTAACCGACATACCCCACGTGAGTTAAACGTGGAGTCCGATGTGTACGCCCCATTGAGAGGACCTAATATACCTTGCCACGGGTATAAAGGTATGACTGGTGTGATCACTAAGTATGATGCCCAACAGATGGGACTTATAATCCTAAGCGGGCACCTAATTCTAGGACTATGAGGGTACGCTGAACCCTAGTCCAAATTGGTGCTAAGTGTACTCCCAACTGAATACATATAAAGCTAAAATGAACTAAATACTGAATAGCTCAAAATATAGACATGCTAACTGAGAATGCAACATTTATATACAAAGAATGTGACATTTAAAATCTGGAGCATGATTCTCTGTTAAACTAACCTAGCAAGTATAATTCATGAACTAAGAGAATTTACACAAACTAGGGTTCTAAGTTTTATACAACGAATTAAGAAATGTTTTCAAGAAAATATGATATTGAGAATGTGGATTCTATAGCAACTAAAATCACAAAAAATTCACAAGATTTTACGAACCCTAGGTCTAAACAAGCTATGTAGAATCAAGGAACTGACAAAATTATAGGGATGTAGTGGATGAAAGGAACCTGCTAGTGAAATCCCACATACCTGGTGATAAAATCTACGGATAAATCCTTTTGATTTTGGGGCTGAACTTTGAAGAATACTGTTGCTTGTTCTTGGGATTTTTCGTCAAATTTCCCCCTTCTTTTAGCTCCACGTTTGGATGATTTTTTGGATAATGAGGGTTCTCGTATGTTTGACTAGTTTATTAGGCTTAGACTGAGTTAAACGGCGTATTTTAAGTGCCTAATGCATAGGGAAAAGTACCAAACTACCCTGACTTAAAATTGATGAGTGCTATCTACTACAGGACTGACATGCCATCGTTTGAGCTACCAACTATCTAATAGGGTGGTCGTTCATGCTCTGCTCGAAAGGGCTTCACTAAAATGAGCATAACGTTTTACTTTGAGATTGGATTTTAGCAAACTGAGCGGCGTTGGAAAGAGGATTCAATTATTTTTAATTTAATATGTCACGAGTCACCTAAATTATTTTGTGCTAAAAGATATGATTTTTTGAAGATCACCCAACAACTATTTTCCTCCAATTGGCTGCGACCCTCACCTACGGTCAGACCTACGATCTGTAGGTCCAACCACGGACCGAACTGGTCGACCGTGGGTGGGATCAGAGACCATCAAATTTTGGAACATAACGACAGAACCACATATACAGTCTGTGGTTCTACCTACGGTCTGTGGGTAGTCTTGTTAGTACTGGCACCTATTTTCTGAAAACTAGGATTTTCTTTTATTTTGAGATTCGAGGTGTTACACTTGTGTCCATATGACAACATGGTGATGGAGGTTACAAACTATTGCAATGTCGTTCTTACAAAATGGGGAATGAGATTGAATAATGAATGTCACCAATTTGAAATCCCATATCAAATGGGACAAATGGGAGTTGATAGGTGTTGTGTGTGCTAAAGAAGCAAATTTTAACATTATGCCTTGGTTAACATTTATTAGGTGTCACATTGGGACCCTTTTTGCCATCTCGAATGAAGTTTCTAATTGGTGACCGTTCAATTAAAGAAATGTTGGGACTAATTCATGCTGTGTTGGTGATTGTCAAGCATATTTCTATTGCGTTGTATTTTTGCTGTACTGGATGTAGAAAGTGAGAGGGAAGTGCAGATTGTTTTGGGGAAGACCATTCTTTTTCACTGGGCAAGACCATTCTTTTTTAATGGGAAAGACCTTTTTACATACTCAAGGAAAAGAGAAGAACTTGGTACTATGTGGAGAAAATGTGAGGCTCAGTGTGCATCAAGGTATGAAGCAGCCTATTGAATTAGCAAGAGTTTCTCGAATATACACTATCGTTAGAATTGATTAGTGGATCATCAAAGACTTTCTTGTTGAAAACCATTACAAGCAGCCATCTTGAATCATTGAGGCACTTATGTAGAGGAGTTTGATGAATCATGCAATATATTAGCAGGAATGGACACTTACTAGTACAACCCAAAGAAGTTTGACTTGGATTTGAAAAATAAACAGAACCTTCCTTCCAAACCATCAATAATTGAGCCTCCAACTATTGAGTTGAAACCGCTTCCTGCACATATTTAGTATGCTTTCCTCAGAGACAATACAACCTTTCCAGTGATAGTTTCTGTTAAGTTGAAATAAGATCAAGTCGAGGAATTCTTGAAGGTTTTAAAGAAGCATTTTAAGGCCCTGCGGTGGATCATTGGAGCCATTATTGGGATTCCATCGTTTATTTTCACACACAAAATCACCCTCCAAGAAGGAAGCTCTCAATCTATTGAACATCAACGCCGACTCAACACACCAATGCAAGATATTATCAAGTAAGAGATAATAATGTTGTTAGATGCATGAGCGATTTACTCAATTTTGCACATACATGGGTGTGCCATGTGAAATGTGTTAAAAAATAGGAAGGAATTAGTACGGTTCCTAATGATATAGAGGATCTGGTAGCTCTTAAATCGGTTACTAGATTGAGAGGGTACATGGATTATAGAATGTTGAATGATAGCATTGAAAAGGATCATTTTCCTATGCCTTTTATGGAATAAATGATGGAAAGACTCATCGGCAAGGATTATTATTGTTATTGGGGTTACAATCAAATATCCATAGCTAAAAAATAACAAGAAAATGCAACATGCACATGAACCTATGGAACATTTACATTCAAATGAATGCCTTTTGTCTGATGCAATTCCCCCGCCACATTTCACGGTGTATGATGTCCATTTTCTCAAATATGGTGTCACTACAATGAACGTGTTAATGGATGACTCTTTAGTGGTGGGATGCTCTTTTTAGGATTTTTTGACACATGTGGCGGCTGTTCTATAGAGCTATCAGGAAACCAACTTGGCACTCAACTGGGGAAGAGTCACTCCATGTTGAACGATGGGATTGTGTTGGGGCACAAGATCTCTAAGAAGTGAATTGACTTTTATCAAGCAAATGTGGACATGATAGAAAAATTTCCTCCACCTAAAATAGTCAAGGATGTTAGAAGCTTCCTAGGCTATGCCGAATTTAATCGAAGGTTCATCATCAATTTTTCCAAAATCACACGTCCCTTATTTTTATTGTCAGAAATAGAAACCAAGTTCATATTTGATACATCTTTTTTCTTTGAGGATTTTACTTGTATCAAGGTTAACCTGATCTTAGCCCTATTAATTATAGCCCTCTATTGGTCTAAGCCTATTGAGTTGATGTGTAACACAAGTGGATTGATTTAGGAGCAGTTCTTGGGCAGCGACTGGATAAAATATTCCATCCGGTTAATTATGCAAGTAAGGCTCTCTTGCATACATGGTAATGGTGCAAGAGTTTCTAGCAGTGGTGTTCGCGTTTGAAATGTTTTGGTCATACTTGTTGGGAACTAAGGTGATTGTACACACAGATCATGATGACATTCGTTACTTAATAACAAAGAAAGATGTCAAACCATGATTGATCTAATGGATACTTCTCCTGCAAGAGATTGATTTTGAAATAAAAGACCGAAGAAGATGTTAAAATCAAGTGAGTGACCTTCTTTCAAGTTGGTAATGATGACATCCCAGATGATTCCATTGTAGCTTCCTCTCATGATTTATTGCTATGGTTTTCTTATGTAGAAAATATTGTAGGTTAGATAGGTGTATATTGGCTCGGCTGGTTGTCCAACTAGTGGATTCCACCAAGGGTGGATTCATGTTCCCTAATGGTTCTGAATCGTCTTTTGTGATGGATGTGAAGTCTAAACAAAAAATTAATCCTTTATTAGTTGAGTTGAAAGAGTCGGTACTCAAGAAGTCTGTTGAGGCTTTCTCCCAAGGGGGAGATGGGGTTCTTAGGTACCAAAGTTTGTTATGTGTTCCGGATGTTGATGGTTTGAGGGATCAAATCCTAGAGGAAACTCATAGTTCTCGATATTATACTCATCCGGGAGCCATGAAGATGTACAGAGATCTACAGAAAGTCTATTGGTGGAATGGTATGAAGAGATATATTGCGGGATTTGTAGCCAAATGTCCAAATTGTCAACAACTTAAGGTTGAGCATCAAAGGCAGGGAGGCTTGTCACAAGATATCCCTATTCCTACTTGGAAGTGGGAAGATATTAATATGAACTTTATTGTGGGTTGGCCTCGCACTCGAAGGCAACATGATTCTATTTGGGTCATTATAGATATTATGACAAAACTAGCCCACTTTATTCTCATCAAGGTCTCTCATTCAGCGGAAGACTATGCCAAATTGTACATAAATGAGATAGTAAAGTTATATGGGGTTCAACTTCATGGGGTTCCTTTATCCATTATTTTGGATCAGGGTACTGATTAACGATTCAAGGATAGTTCTTCCAATTCTAAATGTCAACGATCGCTAGTCAGTATATAACCCAACTGAATGAGTTGGGGTTGAATCCCACATGGAGTGGTACGTGTTTAATATTCAATAGTAAATTACGAATATGTTCAAATAAGTAGGAATAGACATTATTGAATAAAAACATAATTCAAGTCGGGGGGTGACACGACTGTCAAATAAATGGGGGTTTTGGTTTTAATTATCAACTACAACAGCAGCAATTAATACTAGATTACAAAAATGAGAGGGGTTCTTGGGGTGCGATTCGATTATAGGCTAATGTAGACAAATGGGTAATTGCAACTATTAGAAAACAACTAAATATTAGTGAGTAAGTTAGACTATAGAGGAGGTAAACTTTGTCTCAAACAATTTACTCTGAAGCAAGTCGATTTCTCTCGAACATCGACAAGCATTCAAAATAAGAACACCCTACGCCTTAGTCCATTCACTCTCTCGAGATGAATTTGTGGAGAAGGGTTTAGGATTCACTCTCTCAAGCTGAACCCATAACAACCCAATACCCACACACCATCAATCAATAATCTTAGTTTAAAAACCTCTCTCTCGAGCAAGCCAAAAACACAAGGGTTGAATTGCATTTGCAACTCCAATTCTTAAATTAAACCACAATTAATGACTGAACTAACTTCTAAACAACATTTAAACTAACAATTAGCAATACTCATAAACTAAATCAGCCTATAATCACAAAATCACACCCCAAGAATTGGGCTTCAGATAGACATTATAAAAAGATAAAAATCGTTACCAAACTGAGTTTCCATTAACTAGGTAAGATTAATTTCATGTTTACAATACTCCAAGTTGAAGAATCTCAATGACCCACTTCTAATTTCTCAAAAGTGAAAAACTTCAATTCTTCAAAGCTAAGGAAAAACTAGAGAAAACTTGTCTCTTAGTTCAAAATTCTAATCAAAAATTGATATAATGAAAATTTGATAATAAACTAAATGTTCGAAAATGTATTTATAGTCGCCAAAAATGTGATGCGAAGGTCCACTCAGCACAGTAAGTCGGGCTCGTCGATCCACTCAGCGATCCGCCCTTTGGTCAATTCCATCGCCTTTCTGCCTTGGCATTCAGCATCCTCCAGGTCTGTAACTTTGGGCGATCCAACACTGTATCGGGGAACCATTCGGCGATCCTCCGACTACTCCTTTCTCTCGCCAACTTGGTACTTTCCTTCAGGGCTTGGCACACTGGAACTTTAGGTGGTCAAATGGCCACTCGACGACTCGTCAAATGGACCTGCCGATCACTAGGCTCTCTTTTCTTCCTTCTTTTAATTCGCTTTGTTCCTTTTTGCAACTTATTGTCCTTTGCTTTGATCCTTAATCCTTAATCCTTAATCCTGAAAAGCAAGGATTTTTTATTAGTTATTAGCACAAAATAAACATTTCAGAACATTAAACCTATACAAATAAAGCCCTAAATGAGTCCAAATCTCGGAATCATCAACACCCCCAACTTAAACTTTTGCTTGTCCTCAAGTATAACTCAAGTTTGGCAGTTCAACAAAGATGTCTCAAACAGTGCTACACAAGACTCAATCATGAATGCACACAAGAAGACTCAACTGACTCGTGCGAGGATCAATTGTGCACTCAAAGATTCAAGTTGTAACTAACCATTATCAAAGATTCTCAAGTTCACAGTATTTCCTTCAAATGTAAGTTCAAACTCAAAAAAGGTACTCAAATGCCCTCAGACAAGGAATCATTCCACATTCACACAATATTCTTCATCAATTTAAAGTTTCGCAATCACATACAACTCTCACACTCATAAAGATGAACACATGCATGACTTCACCCATAGGTTTGCCCTTATTTTCAATCAACATTCGTTTCAGCTCACTCAAGATCAAAAAGGTCTTTTCAAGGCTTGTAACGGGGCTGAGTGTAAATGTATGGTTATTTAGGCCCAGTGGCTGCTATATTCATGAAATGTTGTATGAACATCACTTCTATTTCATTTCCTTCAACATTCTCATACATGCTCAAAATTCACCCCATTATTCACTTTTCATGGAATATCGGACACCCCATTTCTTTTGCAACTTTCACAACTTTTTCGTTCTTTTTCTTTTTCATGTTTCTTTTCTTTTCCCTCTCCCTTTTTTTTTCTTTGTATGGAGGGGTTCCATCTTTCTCAAAACCATGGATCAAGGGGGACTTCTTGATTTACCTCCACTTTTCACCACGCCCCTAACTTAGGCTTTTGGCCTAAGTTCGCTCTTCAAACAAACCACACTTCATAAGGATTATGTGTGAAGGGATTAAGAGGGGTTACAATTGCATCAAGTTTCTTCCACAAAAAGGATAAAGATCAAGGGTTGATCAAGCAAAGTTCACACACTCACAAGGTAGGCCACAAAAGAGGTAGAATGTAAAGTTGTTTCTTTCTTCAAGATTTTTTCCTAATATCATTTCAAGGGCTTGCATCACATATTCAACCGGACCAACGGGGCAAATACTAGGTGTCATTACACAAGGTTCACAGTAAGGTCATCACACAAGGCATTGTCACCAATATCAAACAACACTTCACACTTTCGCTAGTATGCAATGTTCATCACAAGAGATTCAATTTGATAATCGGCTAGTCCACAACAAGATGAAAATAGTTTACATATTATCTATGCAACTTCATTTGGCCTCATCGTAGCCACACATTCATATTTGTTCGATTGAGAGCACTATTCAAGACATCAGTATTGATCATGATCGATGCTCAAATTTGCACAAGAACAACCACATTCAAACACTACCAAGAGGTGGCAAAATTTGTTAGAAGAGTTAAAAAACCAGTTGTAATTAGAACAAGGAGCCGCAAGCTCAAACATTCACATAACAGTGTCAAAACACAATTTGTAGCACAAAACCCAATATATACAAAAATAATAATCACAAGAGGTAGGTATGGAAATACCTCACCCCACCACAAATTAAAATCAATTTGTCCTCCAATGCAATCAAAATACTAAAAATCCATAAGAGTGACAGAGAGGGAGGTAAAGAAAAGTCATATGTATGTAGTTGCTCCATCTTTCGGGGCATCAGTGCCCAGTGCAAAACTCTGATCTTGGCATTAGTCCTTGGGGTATCAGTAATACTAGATCAATCTCCGTAAAACCCTCATAAGAAGACTCATCATCAACACCAAGCTGCTCATCATCAGTCTCGCCATCGGACTCCGTAGAAGGGACCTCCTCCACTCGAACCTCATCTCCGATGGTAGCCGGTGGAATATCTGTATCAGTTGGCATATCGGGGATCTCCACAGTCCTGAAAATCATCGACATGTCGGTGGACTTCATCTGGTCCACATCCTTCCTCAGCTCAGCCATATTGGCCTTTAGAGCCATCACCTCCTCAGCGGACCCTTAGCTTTCCTCAAACACCGCTATCTGTGCCGCAAGGGCATCAATGGTCATACTCAAGGGTCACAAAACATCAACAATGGCCCTCTGTATCATGCCAGGAATGGTTGCCTCAATCTTGGAGGCGCGTCTATTAGCAGAATGGGCTAGCTACCCATCCGTAGTAATGCAACCTAAGTGAGCGGGGATCGGGAAGCAGTAACAGTAGTACCAGATCTAGGAGGCAAGGAGCAGTGGAGGAACTGGGAGTAACAGATGGGACAACACTAGATGTACCTGAAAGCCCAGAGACCGGAGTAGGCAATGTTGTCTCTGCATGTAGTGTATGAATATCAAAAACCAGGGAGGAGTCCACCGGGGCTACCTTTTTCTTCTCTGCCTCATCCTTCAAGTACTCCGCCTCAATCCTCCGAATGTGGGTAGAAAATATGGTAATCACTTCCACATCCTTCTTCTCATCTTGAGGCACCCGAGCTCGTCTGCAAAACTCGGTGCTCAACACCGAAAAGGGGAGAGAAATCTGGAGCTACTTGGCCATCATGACCTTCTACTGTGCAATGATCATCTCCAAGTTCAGCCTTGTCCCATGAATGATGCAACCAAGACTGGCTTTATTCGCGTGGCGGAGAATTGACTCGTTCTGGGATGGCGTGATAGTACTGCTAATAAAGCCAAACCAGAACCTTGCTGCTATATTAAGGCACTTGTTTTCAATGGTTCTCCAACCTCTATACACTTGGGAGTACAGTCAGATATAAGAGGGGCCAATCACGTTTTCATATTCTTCAACATTTATGTCCTGATCTTGTTTTGATGGTCATCCTCAATTCTTATTGAATATTCTAGGACTGCATTGATAGCATCACTATCACACTTCACTTTTCTACTCCTGACAACCACATAGTCTATCGGCTTGAATTTCACGGCCTTCTTTGCCCCTTCTGAGACCAGGGCTCCATAGGCGGTGTAGAACTCCCGAACTCGTGTAGGAAAATAGGGGCCTCGATGCCTAGTGAACTGCTCGAACTTGTGGGACCTCAAGAAACTCATAATCTCCGAGTATCAGTCTATGACTCTATCAGTAGACATCTTTTTCTCCTCTATAATTGTCCTCAGCCCCTTAGTCTTCAGTCTGTTCATAGACTGGGGAGGTGGATCTTGTACCGGTGGTGCTAGGAGCACATCCTGTGCTGGAGGGGGAGGAGAAGTAGTGGTCTAGGTAGTCCTGATCCTAGACGGATCATTCAGCCTTTTGGAACGTAGCTCAACACTTTAGGGTTTCAATAACTCATCATCCTTTGCTTCAAAAGTTGTATCCCAAGGATCCTGGTGCTCACCCTTACTCTAAGAAGTGGTGAGGTGAGTGGAATATATACCATTAGTATCGGAGCTGACCTTCGGTGATGCAGGGGCATGTGCTTTGTCTTTTCCTGTTCCCTTCCCACCTATGGTAGGACGTTTGGTTGCCTTTACCCGGGATGCAGTTGCATCCTCATTGATTTTGATTCCTTTAGCCCTCTTGCGGGGCGACATGTTTCTTCCTACCACTTTTGGTCTAGCCATACCTTCAAAAACATCGTAGAAAGTTAGAAATACTTCAATAAAAAATGACAGAAATCATATTGCAGACAGACTGGCCGAATCGGTTGGCGAGTTATCCAATCACTTTGGCGAGCCAGATCGGGCTTGCCGAAAGGATTGACTTCAAAAATTTCCAGATAAATGGCATTTCGGCGAGGGGAGGGGCCTTTCGGCGAATGGCCGACAGCAATCGGCGAGCACAGACTAGCCTACTAAAAGTTACAGTGCATTTTAGGGATTAGGGGCGCAGAAAGGGTGATCAAAGGAGCCTTTCAGCGAGTCGTCGAGTGCACTTGGCGAACTCAAGCTTCTTGCCAAAAGTTACAGAATTAAAAGTTAACATTTGCATGAAATTAAAGGCGATCAAGGGGGAATATGCGAACCGCCGAGTGGTTCGACGAGCTCAACCCAACTTGCCAAATTGCCCAACGTGCCTACTTTCTTTCCCGACTTCTAAAATAAACCCCGTAGCCCCCAAACACAAAATCAAACCATGCACTCATTCAGTTAAACCTAGACCCATATGACCCATGCCGCCGGGGTACTCAGACTATTCTCAAATTGGCCAAAATTGGCCATTTGACGGCTTAAGCCCTTAAGATTGATGTCGAACGCTCCATCATCGGGTAAAATATGTCATTTAGCACAATCATGGGCTACTCAGACCTTACCCAACTAGACCCAACATTAATTACGCACAACTCAACTATTTAGATCAATTTTAAAGCATGAAATTCGGGAAATCAACAATATGGGCAATTTAGGCAAGATTTTGAAATTAACACATGCAAACAAGAACACATTCACTATTACAGATACGCCCAACACACATCACTAAGAACAATACAATTGCAAATGAGTAAAACCGCTAAATATGAGTTCGGGGTTCGGAAAACCAACCTTTAATTCTGAATTAGAGAATTAAAATTCTAGGCGGCAAAGAATCCAACTTTGAACACACAATCAATGACTAGGAAGCGGTAAAAACACGATAATATAGAAAAACTAGTGTGGGTGTGATTTTGGGAGGTTAAAAAATGAGGAAATGTGAAAGAGTATGAAATTTTAAACCTTTGGCCTTTACAAACCGTCCAGTTCTTGACCTTTCGGCGACATTAATTTTCCTCGTCGACCAACTCGGTGACACGCCGAGTGGGCACTTACCTCGCTGAGTTAAACAGGACATCCAGTTAATGTGGGGATCAAAATGGCAGACTAAGTTGAGGTCGCCGACCTGTTCGGTGACTCATCGACTTGTCCATGGGCTCGTCGAGTTTTACAGACTGCAACCTTTGAATTCTTTGAGTCCAACGACGATCCAAGTTGGGCTTGCCAACCGTTTTGGTGAGTCGCCGACTAGACATTTTGCTCACCTACCTGCACTTTTCAAACACATTCTACACTTCAACCTGCAAAATCAACACACGATTATTCAAAAATCAAAACGAAAGCAGTAAGAATTTGGGTTGCCTCCAAAGAAGCGCCTTAGATAGCGTCGTGGAACGACGCAAGTCCCCCTTCAATTATGATTCATGGGGTAGAGATGATACAACAAATGACCCATTTGGGTCTCCAATAGCTGAATAGATATGGAATGGGAAGCAGTCATCTGATTCAGCAGTGAGACATTCTCTTTTATCTCATTCAACACTCTGTCGTGTTCTTCGACTTTGTGGAGAATGAGTGAGAGAGTCTCTTTTACTTGTCCACCCTCGTACTCCTTGGACTTTCTACACTCATGAGGGGTAATGTACCTATCATTATTTTGGTACGGTACTTCCAATTCCATAATCTTTTTGGCCAAGAGATCCAGCTGAGTCAACAGTGTGGCCAATTCTTGGTCCTTCTCTGTCTCCTTGTTGGTCTTGGCCATGTGATTAAAGAATTGAGTTGCTATTGCATAGGGCAGTCGTGTGAGACCACCTGGAGAAATTTGGTCAGCCACTCCTCTATTCTCAGGACCAAGACTTCTATAGAAGCATTCCAGTAGAATTTTTTCTGGAATTCCATTAGTTGGGCATTGCAGCAAAAGTGTCTTAAATCTCAGCCACAACTCATGGATTGACTCACCCTCCAATTGCCTGAAAATTAGGATGTTATCCCTAAGACTCATCAATCTCAAAGGAAGGTGGTCCATTGGGTCACTGTTGCTACAGAACATACTCCTTTCTTCTGTTCTAAATTAGCAATATACAAAACCAAAACTAAAAGTAAGTAGATTCAACTATGACTAGAAAGAACAAAATTAAACTTCCCAAAAAAAATCTTTACCAACACCAATCCCCGGCAACGGCGCCATTTTGATTAACGTTTTAAGGACATTTCTTCCAATTCTGAGTGTCAACAATCGGTAGTCAGTATATAATGCAACTAAATAAGTTGGGGTCGAATCCCATAGGGAGTGGTACTTGTTTAAGATTTAATAGTAAAGTAAGAATATGTTCGAATCAATCATAGGAATAGACATTATCGAATAAAAACATAATTCAAGTCATGGGGTGACACGAATGTCAAATAAAGGGGGTTTTAGTTTTAATTATTAACTACAACAGCAACAAATAATACTATATAACAAAAATGAGATGGGTTCTTGGGATGTGATTCAAATATAGGCTAATGTAGACAAATGGGTAATTGGAACTATTAGAAAATAGCTAGTTATTGGTGAGTAAGCTACACTATAGAGGAGGTAAATTTTCTCTCGAACAATTTACCATATATCAAGTCAATTTCTCTCGAACATCGACAAGAATGCAAAATAAGAACAACCTACGCCTTAGTCCATTCACTCTCTCTCGAGCTAAATGTGTGGAAAAGGGTTTAGGATTCACTCTCTCCAGCTGAACCCATGACAACCCAATGTCCACAGACCATCAATTAATAATCTTAGGTTAAAAACCTCTCTCTCGATCAGGCCAAAATCCAAGGGTAGAACTCCATTTGAAACTACAATTCTTAAATTAAACCATAATTAATGACTAAGCTCACTTCTAAACAGTATTTAAATTAACAATTAGCAATACCCATAAACTAAATCAGCCCATAATCACATCCCAAAAATTGGGTTTTATCTAGACATTATAAAAAGATAAAAATCGTTAACAAACTGAGTTTCCATCAACTAGGTAATATTAATTTCGTCTTTACAATGTTCCAAATTAAAGAATCTCAAAGACCCACTTCCAATTTCTCAAAGGTGAAAAACTTCAATTTTTCAAAGCTAAGGATAAACTAGAGGAAACCTATCGCTTAGTTAAAAATACTAATCACAAATTCATATAATGAAAATTTGATATTAAACTAAAATTTTAAAATCGTATTTATAGTCGCCAAATATGTGCTGCGAAGGGCCACTCGGCATGGTAAGTCTGGCTTGCCGATTTACTCGGCGATCCGCCCTTCTGTCAATTCCATCTCCTTTCCGCCTTAGACTATAGCATCCTCTTTGGGTGATCCAACACTGTGTTACGGAACCATTCGGCGATCCACCGACTGCTCCTTTCTCTGGCCAACTTGGTTATTTTCTTTGGGGCTTCGCACACTGGAACTTTAGCCGGTCAAATAGCCACTCGGCGACTCACCAAATGGACTTGGCGATCACCAAGCTCTCTTTTGTTCCTTCTTTCAGCTCGCTTTGTTCCTTTTTGCAACTTAGTATCCTTGCTTTGCTCCTTAATCCATAATCCTGAAAATAAAGGATTTTACATCAGTTATTGGCACATAATAAGCATTTGAGGACACTAAAACTATACAAATAAAGCCCCAAATGAGTCTAAATCTTGGACTAATCAGGTACTCAATTTACTTCTCACTTTTGGAAGTCATTCAAAAAAGGGCTTGGTACTAAAGTTAAGCTTAGAACGGGTTTTCACCGCAAATGGATGGTCAAACGGAACGCACCATTCAAACATTTAAGGACATATTGAGAGCGTTTGTTATAGATTTCATAGGTAATTATGATGACCACTTGCCATTAATAGAGTTTGCCTACAATAATAGTCACCACTCATGTATCGGTATGGCTCCCTTTGAAGCCTTATATGGTAAGAAATGTAGGTCTTCTGTTGGCTGGTTCGAGGTAGGTGAAATCTCTCTTACTGTTCCCAAATTGGTGTATGAAGCTATTGAGAAACTTTGGCTCATTAGAGAAATGTTTAGAACGACCCAAAGTCGGCAAAAGTCTTATGCCGATGTGAGGAGAAGAGACCTAGAATTTGAAGTTAATGATTGGGTCTATCTGAAAATATCACCCATGAAGGGTGTGATAAAGTTTGTCTAGAAAGGGAACCTTAGTCCTCAGTATGTATACCCATAGCAAATTTTGAAGTGTATTAGGAAAGTTGCTTATGAGTTGGACTTTCCAAATGAGTTGGCCCCGGTTCATCCGATATTTTCTGTTTCTATGCTTAAGAAGTGTATTGGGGATCCGGTATCCATTATTCCCTTAGAAGGGTTGGGAGTTGACGAAAGCTTTTCGTATGAAGAGGTTCCGGTAGAAATCCTAGACCGACAAGTCAAGAGATTGAGAAACAAGGAAATAGCTTCCGTTAAGATTTTATGGAGAAATAATTTAGTTGAGGGTGCTACTTAGGAGGCTGAGGCCGATATGAAGTCCCTATACCCTCATCTCTTTCCTTCTACTCCTATTCAAGCTTGAGGTAAGTAGTTCCTCTAGAATATCCTTGTTTTGGAGGTCATGTGTGAATTATGTGTTTTACATGGTTTCCTTATGTTATGCATGTTCTTGATGAAATTCTTGTTTAGTTATAAAAATGAGTTTTCATGATTCATGTTCCTCATGTTGTTGTGCATTTATAATAAGTTGCCTATTTGACTTTATGAGACGAATTGATGAACATGATTTACAATTGTTTTGAGAGTAATTGCATATTGGCTCCATTATGTTGTGTTGAGCATGATTTTAGTTGGAGAAGGTAGTTCTTCCTATGAATATGAGAAATCTTGAATTTCATGCATATAGGGTTGATAGATATAGTTCCTACTTCCTTGTATTTCATTTATTATGTTTTGAGATGGAGTTGATATTTCCTCCTTTGAGTTGTGCATTCTTTTGATGTTTCATGCAGGATGGGCTGCTAGTCTTGAGTCTTTACTTCCATAAGGTGTCTAGATCGTCATTCTAGGACGAATGCTCTCAAGGGGGACATACTGTAACACTTTGGAAACTAGTAGGCTAAACTAGAGCTAAACGTGAGGTTAACATCAAGAATAAAGGGCAAAGGCCAAGGGAATGGGGTGAGGGCCATGGCAAAGGGGCCAAGGCTGCTCAAACTTTTACTAGGCACTGCCCACCATGACCATGAGGGTCTTCACGACCCGTGGTTGACACCACGACCCCTGGTGAGGCAGTGTGCCCTCCAAACTATCCCAAGGAAGGCTCCCCTTCACGAGCCATTTCACGGCCCGTGGGAAGGCTCGTGGGGTTGCCTACACCTTCTGAGGGCTTGTTTCAAGTAGAGTAGCTACTTGTCAAGGGACCACGAGCACCACCACGGGCCATGGTGCCTTTGACAATTCGTGAACTTGGGTATGGTCCCTGGCACCTCACTTTAAAGTGGGGGTTATTTTAGGTAATTCCATTATAAGTAGTAATTCAATGAGGTCGTTTTGCCTTAAGTTTTTACACCTGTTTAAGTCATTTGAAGTCAAAATACACCCATTCACCCCATTATTTCCAAAACCCCAAATCAAAACCCAAAAGTTCATCTACTCTAAAAAAATTCTCTCTCTAGAACTGAAGGAACAAGAAGAGGAAAGTTGAAGATAGGTCTTGAAGAAACAATGCTTTTTCACTCAATTTCTTTGGAGAATCATAACTAAGGTTTGGTAGTCATTCATCCATGGATAGTTTTCATCCATGGATTCCCTTTAAAAAATGATTCTATTGGTTTAATTACTTGATATTATGATTGAGTTGATTATTTATTATAGTTTTGTGATGAAATATCCCAAGAATCAATGAATCCTCCGTATTCCCAATTTGTGACCTTGTGATGTGGGTGAATTATAGAAAGAAAAGTATTATGAGATTATGCTTATAGTAATTGTAGTCTTTGAATCATGTTATCATTCATGTCTAATGTATAAATACTAGATATATTGATTGAATGTGATGTATGCCCCTTGAAGGGCAAACCATGAGAATTACGCATGTTTACGTGGTTTATGTATATGCATTTCGATCACTTTAACAATAAAGTGAATATTACTATGATCTAATTATTATTTTTATTGGATGATTAACCTCATGTACACACTCATGTATGAATATCATACGATGTGAAAGGTTTGTCACATGTAGTGGTTCTAAAGCTGGAAGACTAGTCTCATCTATTGAATCTATGAGCTTTAGTATGAGTTTTATGGATTGAGTGTCAAGACATTCTTCCGTAATTATGAATTTAAGTCAAGACTTAACATGATCTCAATGGGAATTATTCTTAGCACCGAGTGAATAGTGATATGAGATTGAAGCCCTCACGTTAGTAGAGGTCGGGTTTCTAGTAACAATCTCTTGGGATGGAAGCCCTCACGTTAGTAGATGTCGGGTTTCTAGTAGAAATCCCATAACTATGTTCCCACATAGGTCTTTATCTAGAGGATCCACCTAAGCTAAGAGAATGGTTCTACTTTAGCCAAGTAGGACAACCTTCTTTCGGTGTGGGGTAGACACCAGATTCCATGGTAAGCTCACATCGTCTATGTCGGTTAAGGCTAATCTCCATTTATGAAAGTATGAACAAGAATATGAAATATGAACTATAGCTACTCAAGAAGCTTTACTTAGTATGAGTGGGATTATTGGATCTTATTCATGCATTGCACAGGTAGGCTTTGAGGGTACATATTGTATGTTCCTATTATGACACGATGATATATGAGTTGTTTATGCTTATGACTTATGTCTTTTCATTATCTTCAAAATGATGTTCTAAACTAGTAAATGGCATGCATTCAACAAAAATGTCCTTTTTAGCATGTTCTCAAGGATTTTGTGCATAACTATCATATTTATTGCATCTTTGTCCTAACCCATATTTTCTACATTTTTTCCAAAGTGTAGGTTCCGGTTCTTAAGGTGGTTATCCTTTTGTTCAAGCTGGGATTTGACTATTCTCCTTGCTTGTGGTGAGTCCTCATGATTCGAGGATGGGAGTTTCACTTGGAGTTTCATTTTTTTTGTACTTTCTATTTTCGGATTATCTTGTTTATGGATGTGGCCCTATTTTGAGTCATGGATTGTAATAGATGGCTAATTGAGACAAGTTTAGACTTCCGCTTTCTTTTATAAAGATTTCATTTGGACTTAAATGTGTTTTTACTCTTATTGTTCTAATACTTTATGTTATGATATGCTAAGGGCTTGTATGAGACCCCTTCGGGTTCAAGTACATCATGTTACCCTTGGGTCGTGACAAACTTTCACCATTTCTTCTTAAATTCAGCGCCAGATCTACTGGTCATCGATCATCTATTACTTAACGCCATCTGCAACACTGACTAACACCATCACTCAGAGACACCAACTTCTATTTTTCTCTAATTCTCCGCACAATTGGAGGTCGCCGACATGAATAGACATTACTCAAGTTGGCACAACCTTCAAAACCGTCGGTACAATGATTTAAAAACTCTATAAGAGCATCACATTTCCTATGTTTGGAGGAGGGATATGGTAGCTGTAGCTGAATAAACTCGAAGGGTTTTCTTTATAGAATGGTTCTTCCCGAAGGAGAAAAATATTTTTTTGTTTATTTTGTCCTTGAGTCTATTTTTGTGTCTATAGGCGACTTTCTTATGAGAAATTACAAGTTTTAGTTAAAATCAAGTCTTGTGAAAAATGTCTTGGAAGAGGGACCGCCAAAAAAACTTATTCGCAAAGGAATTTCATTTTTATACATGATTTAACAAATGGGACAAACTGAATTGAAAGCAATCTCTTGTCGTGATTCGTACATTCTTGATTTGTCTTTGTGATAGACAATATGTATTTTAGGCTGATTTTTAATTTTCATAATTCTAGATAATTCTAATCTTGTGATATTTATAAAACATATGAGATCACCATCAGTTTACTGGTTATAATGTTTTTTTCCATCAAAACTATCTTTTAAATTTATTAGAACCTTTTCAGCAAATAGTAGTGGTAGACCTACAATATTTTTCGGTGGACATATTCATTCTGGCCAAAGTGGTTCGGCGATTCGCTGATTAAATTGGCAAGTCTGTCTGCAATTGTGTGCTACAATGTAATTACTAACTATTCTTTCTAACTTTTTGCAAATATGGCCAAACGATCGACCACAGGAAGGGAAAAAGGAATTGTGATAAGTGAAAATGCAGCTCCACCCAGGGGCAAAGCTACCACAACTTCAAAAAGCAAGGGGAAGGGTAAAACCTTTGACTATCCGACGCAAGCTCTAACAGCACATGTTTCTACACCACCGAGCTGCCCACATATAACAGTGAGAGTGCGGAGTCTGATGAAAACTACCAGACAGAGGCAATGGGGGCTGACCTACGTTCCAAAACAATACATGATCCACATCGGATTAGAGATAGTCAATCCACCACTCCAAGTCCTCCAACTTTAGAGCGAGCATTAGTTCTGGCACCTCCAGTACAAGGTCCCCAACATGGATCAACGAAATGATCAAAGGCGGACGGTCTGAGAACGATCATTGAAGAGAAATGACTTTCCATTGATGGGGTTATTGATAGGTATCCAGAGGTGATGGAGTGCCTGAAACACCACAAGTTCCAAATCTTCACAAGGCATCGCGACTCTTACATACCAAGTTGGGTTAGAGAGTTCTACGACGCATACAGTGCATTGGTACCTCAACGGAAAAGGCTAATCTCATCTTTCAAAGCAGTTGACTGCATGGTTGTCAAAGGAAGGAAGGTAGACTATGACAGTGAGTCTATCAACACAGCTTTGGGTATGTTCGATAAGATTAATGACCTTTGCCAGCATTTGATCAGGATACAGAAGCTGTATACAATGAAAAAGTGGTTAGCTCCGCTAGTATAAGACGATAATGCTTCGACATGGTTAGCAGCAGGAGTTCCAATTGAGAAGAAAAATCTGAACATAGTTGCACGATACTGGTTTGGATTCATCAGCAGCACAATTATGCCATCACAAAATGAATCAATCCTTCGTCATGCTAAGGCAACTTGCCTTGGATGCATCATGGAGAAAACCAGGATAAATTTTGGGATGATCATTGCCTCTGAGATCCATATGCATGCAAAGCAGAGCGAGGCATCTCTCCCTTTCCCGGTATTAATTACTGAATTATACAAAAGAGCTCTGGTACCTAGAGATGCAGCGAAGGATATGGAAGTGGCTGCCACCACCTCCACCAGTATCCGATAGATCGAAGATGAATATGTTAAGGACCAAACAGAAAAGAAACAGAAAGAAGCTGTGGCCACTAGATCTATACCTACAAAGGCATATTTGCCTACTCTGGCCCCTGGGCCTTCAGGTATATCTGATGTCATTACCACTCCTTCTGACCATACAGGTCCATCTGCTGCTTCATTACCACCCAGACCTACGGTTGTTGTTGCCTCTTGTGAGCCGATCACTCAGGCATCCTGGATCCGAATGGGATAGCTTGCCAATCTGCTAATTATTGGACTGCCAACATAGAAAGCTCCATTCCAGGGATGATTCAGGTTGCCCTCGACAATGCTCTGAAACCACTGAGCACTACTATCTATGTTCTAGAGGCCAGTATAGTAGTGTGTGAGCACGATCAAGGAGCCACAAAGGAAGTAACATCCTTAAAGGCTGCCATTGCAGAGCTGAAGAAAGATGTGGACTACCTAAAGTCCACTAATATATCCATGATCTTTGGAATAGTGGAAGTTCTAGATGTGCCCGAAATGCCACAGACTACTACAAGATATGGAACTGGAATAGAGCATACAACTGATCCTGAATCAGAAGCAAAAACTGACGAAGAGATATTTGAGGAAGTTACAGCGGTCGACATAGCCAAGACTGACGAGATCATGATAAATGGTGATGTGCAAGCTTCTTTGGCCAAGTGTCCTCCTGCGGGATCCAGTGGAGCTGGTCCTTCTTGTGGTCACTCCGGATACTGATGCCATAATAGATGGACAAACCACAAAGCCAGGATCAGTTCTTTAACACTCTGTTTGTCTTACTTATTTTTAATTTTGGATACTTTTATTTGCATTTGAGGACAAATTGCTTTTATTTGTGGTGTGGTGAGGCCCACACCTTTTGTGCTGATAGTTGTGTTTTTTGTATATATTTGGGTTGTTCTGTTTTAAATTGTGTTAAAAACTGCTTTGCGATTGTTTGAGCTTGTTGCTCCGTTTCCGTTTATTTTTTATTGCAAAATGATTTTAACCCTATTTTGACCCTCTCAATTTTTTTTAAATTTTTCGTACATTTCTACCACATCTCATGTCTTGAATGTGGCTGTTCTTTTGCAAAAAATTGAGTCTCGATTTCGATCAATACCGATGACTTCAATAGTGCTTACAATTGAACAAACTTGAATGTATGGCTACGATGAGGCCAAATGAAGTTGCATAGACAATATGTGAACTCTTTGCATCTCGTTGTGATTAGCCATTTATCGAATTGATTCTCTTGTAATGACCATTGCACACTAGCGAAAGTGTGTAGTTGTGCTTGACTTAAGTGTCGATGCCTTGTGTGATTAGCTTGATTTGAACCTTGCATGAATAAACAGAGATTTTACCCTGTTAGTCTAATTGATTTAGAAAGGTGTGCTCTTGAAATGATTTTCGGCAAATTTAAAGAATGTGAGCCAAATTTGACATATACCTCTTTTTGTGGCCTACCCGTGAGCGTGTGAAACTCTTTTGAACACCCTTTGAGCCTTACCTTTCTTTGAAGGAACCTTGATGAACCCTAGACCTTACTTGACCCACTACCTATAATCCTATTGATTTGTGGTTTAGCGAATAGCCAACTTAGGCCAAAAGCCTAAGTTGGGGGTGTGGTAAAAAGGAAAAGGAGAAGTCGAGAAGTGCAAGAAAAGTCCCCCTTAACCCCTAGTGTTGCAGAACAAGGGAAACCGTTCGGAAAAAGAAAAAAAACATTTATGTGGAATAAAGTACAAAGGAAATAGGGTTTCCTAGAATCCATGGAGGTGAATAAAAAGATGACTTTGAAGCACTAGAAAAAGAATTGATAAAGGAAAAGAAGGGAATGCCTTGAGAATACCACATCTCACGAGAAAAACAAAGTCACTAAGCCTAAATGACAATACCTTTGAATGCATCCCCATTACAAGCCTTAGATAGACCTTTTTGATCTTGAGTAGGCATAATCGGAAGTCGATTGGAAATTAAGGGCAAACCTATGGGTAAAAACATGCACTGTGTTCCTTTTTTTGAGTGTGAGTGTTGCATCTAATTCCCGATCTTAAATTGATTAACCTCTGTGTGGGAATATGGAATCATTCTTTATCTGAGGGCATTTAGATACTTCCTGTTAAGCTTGATTTCACAAGTAGCAAGTATTGCGAGCATGAGAATATTTGGTAATGGTGTGTCACAACTTGAATCTTTGAGTACACAATTGATCTTTGCATGAGTAATTTGAGTATTGTTGTGTGCATTCATGAGTTAGTCTTGTTTAGCACTATTTGAGATACCCTGTTGAACGGCTGAACATGAGTTTACTTGAGAACAAGAAAATTTTTATGTTGGGGGTGTGGATGAGTCCACAAATTGGACTCATTTAGGGCTTTATTTTGATACGAATAGTGTCCTCAAATGCTTAGTTCATCTCAATATCTGATGAAAACTTTTAAGTTTCAGGTAGTTGAAGATTTAGTTGAAGCATGGACACTTAGGCACAAAAACTAATAAAAAGGCTGAAAAGAACGAAGAAGCTAAAGCCTGAGCATCGCCAATCACTCTTGGCGATTCGCCGAAGGGACGTACTCCGCCCTTTGTTCCAGTACGCGAAGCCTTGAAGGAGCAGGATTAAAAAGGCGATGAAAGGAGCAGTTGACGTTTCACTGAATAATTCCAGGAAGAAGTACTAGGTCTCCCAATGACACATAGCACGACGATGTTGAAGGCTAGTGCAAGACGGCGACGAACTACACCAAAGGGCAAATCGCCGAGTTAATCGGCAATTTCGATTAACCTCGTCGAAAGATCTGCCAGCACTATTTTCTGAAGTCTATAAATACTAAACTTGTTATTAAATTTGAAGATTCGAACATTTATTTTAATTTCTAGAATACAATAGTACCATTTGTGATATTTTCTCTCAAGTTTGGAGAGGGTTTTTGGGAGACTTGAAGAAAGAAGGATTTCAACTACCCCAAGTTGGAAGTGCGTCTTCTCCATTATTCTTCCTTTGCTTAAATGATGGTTTAATTCCTTATACCCATTTAATTTTAGTATCATTTTACGTGTAATTTGTTATTTCTTGATGTGTGGCTAAAAACCACCATTCCTGGGGTGTGATTTAAAAAATATGTGTTGATATTGTTGTTGGGTCTTACTTGCTGATAGGATAGACGTATTGTAATGGTGATTTTACCTAGTGGTTGTGGTTTAATTTAATGGGTTTGTAGTTGCAAATACAAAACCACGCATGTGTTTTTGGCTTCCCCGAGAGGGAGGTCGCAAAAACAAGATCGCTAGATTGATGGCCTAAGGAGTGGGTCGACATGAGGTTCTGCCCGAGATAGTGAGCCCTAGTCCCATATCCTAACACTCAGCTCAAGAGAGTGAGTGGTTTAAGGCGTAGGCTGGCCTTCATGCGGCAAATGGGAGTCCGAGAAGAACGCATTACAAAAGGGGTAAGTCGCCCGAGAGGAACTTATTTCCATCTAAAGCTTCGGCTAGTCACTATTATCTTGCAAATTTCCTATCGAAAGCATGAGCCTCACCATTTATCTCAACTTGTATTGCGGTCACACCCCAAGAACTTTTCCCCATACTTGATCTTCTTATTATATTTTGTTGTTTTTTTACTACTTGGGACAAAACCCTCATTTGATATTTGAGACCTTTGTGTCACCCCTTTTAATTTACAGTGTTTTTAATCGTTAATGTCTTTAGCTACGACTAGTTTGAACTTAATTTTATTTTTCTACTAATTCTCAAAACCACTCTCTTGGGACACGACCCCAACCCTTGGTTGGGTTACTATATTATCGACGATCATAGACACTCGTATTGTAGGTTAGTGCCATTGGTTACGATAAGCATCAAAATCTTATTCATCTTCAATGGTCAAAAAAATCCCTATTTATAGAGATTTATTCCTAGTCCAAGGAGTAGAGGAAACACACGGTTTTTCCTTACAATAGAAGACATGTACTTCTCCCTTTCCTTGGAAAAGAAAAAGACACATACTTCTCCCTTTCCTTAGAATTGAAAAGGACATGTAATTCTCTTTCCTTAGAGAAGAAAAAGACATGTACCTCTCCATTTCCATAGATGAGATAAAGACACACTACTTCTCCCTTTCCCCTTAGAATATAATTTTGAGCTCTAGTTAAATATGAACATTGTAGGGAGCACAAAATTAATTACTGAGACTTCCTATTATAGAAATAATTTTAAATAATTAATTTGAATTATTCTTACCATAATAAATACTAAATCATTCCACTATAAATTCGTAATTGCACTCCTCTATTTATATTTCGATATTTCTCATTAAACAATTATCTAATTCCCATATTATGATTATAGATACTAATTAATTAATTAAATTACTGACAAATTTAATTCAATGATCAATTTCCTTTAAAGCACTACTTAACTTATTTTATGTGCCTGATTCATAAATCCACTTGCAAGATTTGACACTATAAAAACTTATAAGTTTCTCAGAAAGGCATATCATCAATCACTATATCAAGGCATCGATTCCATCAACGAACTTATTACTTCACAAATATATGTTATTATCATCAAAATCTACAAGGCATATTGACCCATCATAGAATCTCACCTTTTAATAAATCAAAACGATAGTTAATGTATACAGATCATAATAGTTATATCAAGATTAAAAATTTAAGTGCTTTTAACAGTTTAGAAAATATGTTTCTGTTAGTCAGTCTAAAGCAACTATCTCTACTCTATGTTGTTCAATATATACAAAATGCACTAGCACAAGAAGTTGAAACTATACCATTCCCATAATTAAAATAAATTATATATAATATTGTGCTACAATCCTATTGATGGTATGTCGAATTTCCATCTTAGATTGTGAACAAAAACATTATAATTATAAAAACCGACAATTTAATCATCTATGTGTAAGCTAATACTCTCTACACTAAATCATCTACTATATAAGTAAGCAGACACCATAAACAAATATATGATCTATTAAAACATTTATTAAAACACAATAAATAATTATTCTATTGTAAATACTACATCTAAACATATGGTTAATAGTATATATCCTGATAATCTCTCACTTAGACTTATAACCATCATGATTGTTATAATCTACTATATCTAAATCCATGGTTAATAATTTCTACCCTAATATTCTCCCACTAGGATATTTAATCTTAAAAATTGTTAGAATACTATTCTATACACATGTTTAATAGTATATACCCTAAGAATCTCCCACTTTGACCATTGACAATGCATTTACAACTTTCTTATATATTCCTTTTATATTTCTTATCAAAAGGATCTTACCAAGTTGTTTTCTTATACAACTTCATCTAGTAGTGCATCGCCGTAACTTATCAATTTTGTATTAGATCTTTAGGGGTCCTATTATGAAACTCTTCAAAAGTTTACTTCCTTTCAGGAGTTATATCATGAGATTCCTCTTAAACATACAAAACAAATCAATCTTCGTTATGGTTCTCCCACTACGACTATGTGCTACTACACTAGTCACACTTTCATGTTGTTGAGTCTTAATATTTTCTTCAAAACCTTTCAGTATTGAAATAACAACAACTTTTTCATGTAATGTTCTTTAATCTTCCCAACATAACTCTCACTACCTGAGGTAGTACTTTTTTTTATGTGTAGTAATGTTTCTCCTACTACTTAAATGCAACGGAATGTAAATTCTGACATATCAGTTAGATGTTGTTAAGCGTGTGAATTTACAACTAACTAATTTGTTATTTTTTTATTCAGCTTCTGTAAAACTAGTTTACTTCTAGGAACATGAATTACTTAATGACCCTTTTCTAGAAATCTGGCAGTTGTCTTAACAATTGCCTTATTTTCTTTAGGATGATAAAGTACACATTCTTTCATTCTTTTTGGATATCCAATTAACACACACATTTCATTCTTGATTTGGAACAAATTGAATTGAAATGCGATATGTAGTTCTTAGAACATATCTGTCACGATCCAGGGGTACCTCCTAGATGCAACACGGCGTATAAGACTCTGAAAAGTCTCATACAAGCCTCATAACATTCATAACATTCGATATAAGGAAAATGGTACGGAATTAAACCTTTTCTTTAAATCCATACAATCAAAAACTTCATCTAAAACAACGGAAGTCTACTAGTGTCACATGGCCATCTAAAACAATAACTTGAAACAAAGGTAGGGACACGAACCTTTACAATGGAAAGTTTAACAAATGTCTATTACATGAAAGAAATGAAACATCAAATTACTTGTCCTCGAATCCATGAGGACATACCAATAGTCTTGGAACAACTCTATCCAAGCTTCAACTAGAGAGAATAAACTCAAATGCCAGAACCTACACTTGTAGTAAAATAGAAGAAATATGGGTTAGCACAATTAAGTACTAAGTATGATAGCCATGCAAAAACATGCTTAAAATGGACATTTTATTTGAAAGTCATGCTTTTATGCCAATTTGAGAAAACTTTATGAACATAAGTATAAGAGGCATAATATACAAACATAACCAACATACAAGTCATTTCTTCGCATTAGAACATAATCAACCATATAAGACATTACATTAAACTAAGCTTTCACCTCAAGGAACCCCAAGTTATACCATGTGCAATGTATGAATAGCGTCCCATACCACCATCCACACTAAGTACCACATCAAGGCCACCAAAAGTGAACTTACCATTCATCCTTTCAATCTTTACACAATACTCATACATAAGAGACATAAACATTTCATAAGTCATGACAAGGAAAGTAACTCATAATACCATCCAAGTAAAGCATGTATCATCACATTAAGCATATAATTCAACATTCTTCATTAGCTTCATTTAAGAGCACACTCATTCATTAGTCATTAAGACATTAGAGAATTCACTATAGCCCTCTCAAGGCCTACTTGTGCAATGCATGGATGGCATCCCATACCACCATGCACACTTCATAGAAATCCTCAAGAAACCATAATGAACATCTCACATGATGGGAATAGGCGTTTAACAGACATAGACCATGAGAGATAAATAATGGAATCAGGTCTCATGTAACCCCACACCGAAGGAAGGTGTTCTACTTGCCTGAGGTAGAACTAAGTGTATTTAGCTTAGGTGGTTCCACAACCTATCCTATGTGGGCATATAGTTATGGGATAGAAATATGTTCATTGGAACCCTAACCTAACATTGGGAGGTTTTTCATCTTACCATATCCACTCGGTGCTTAGCCTCTATAGTAGTTCATTCACATTAACATTATTGTATTTGAGAGGGCCACCAACATTAGGTCTACTGACACAAACTACATTACACAAGAAAGGGCTACCACTATTAGGTCTACCGAATTAAGGTACATTACATGGATAACTGATTGGATCCTCAAGAAAGGGTGCCATTAATATTGGGTCTACCGATACAAGGTTCATCATTTCACAGATGAAAGGGCTACCAACCTTAGGTCTACATTTCAAGGTTTATCATCAACATTCATGGAAGGGAGACATAAGCCTACCGATCCCAAAGTTCATTAACAAGCATGGAAGGGTGCCATTAGCCTACTGATCCAAGATACATCATTAGAATAGGTCATAGAACTCATCATTCAAGGGCTACCAACATAGGTCTACCTATTCATGTTCATTAACTCAAGAAACATTAATAACATAAGAAGAGGATGCCTAAGCCTACCAATTCAAGATGTAACAATCAACATTACTTTCATTCATTCAAGTAGAAGGTGCCTATGGCTACCAATTCAAGATATAATAGTCAAAGTCACATTCATTAATACAAGAAAAGTATGCCTTAAGCCTACCAATTCAAGATACATCAATCCACATTACTTTTATTTAAACAAGAATAAGATGCATATGCCTACCAATTGAAGATATAACATTACATTATATAAACCCTTCACATTTTATCATCATCAACTAAGTCTTAACATGAAAATAACAACATAGGAACCTCAATACAACATTCACAACTATAAGGAACTATCACATACCGATGCCATCATCAAGATGAGCTTATTTGCCCTCTTAAGCTTGAAGTACATAAAAAATGATTTTTCTTGGGAGCATCAAGATCCAGGCCATTAAGAGAAGCTTGTTTTTCCTCCCTTCCTTTGGCCATAAGAGTAGGACAATTTCTCACTTGATGATCATTCTTTCCACAACCATAGCACCCACTAGTACCCCTCTATGTTTCCCATCTTGGTTGGTCACAACTTGACTTAACATCTGGATAGCATCCTGGAACTCGGCATTAGTGACCTCTATCTGGGGTTGCTTCTGCTGCATTGGGAACACCTTGATCATGTGATCAACATTCATAATAGCAGGCGACTTTGGACAGCTCTTCGCATAGGCATGATTTGAATGATACGCACAAACATAAATTTGAAAGAAACTTTTATAGAGTTGAACTCTAAAGCATGAAAAGAGTATGAAAGAAGTGAGATAGTTCCTAAGGGTCGAAGCCTCCTAATTATAGATGTGGCGCTTCACCCCATTTGATAGGACTCTATATACAGGGCTTCATAGACACCCTAGGAGTCTTGAAATTTGTGCTTAAATACCATGTTTGTAATGACCCGAGCCTAAACCCTGGACGTGGCCGGCACTTGAGAACCAACCTTGGCCCTAAGCGAAGCCTTGGCCTATCTCAACTCTCATCGGAAGACTTAATCAATATTAGATGAACTCAAAAGTAGAACTTTAAATCAAATGTCTCAAAATAATAAACTCAAATATGTATAAGAACATTCAACTGGCCGAAAGAAGGAAACTCGAGTCTCAAACATTAGTTTTCAGGCAATGAGGCTACCTACTGGATGTAAACATATGACCTAGGATCAAGATGGACCCCAGGCAAACCCTGAGCTGGCATATCATAAGCATAATTAAACAACTAAACAAAAGATACTATGCGGAAGCTCAAAACATGTGATTAACTGAATGATGGGAAATACCCAATACTGGTGTGAATATATAATTATTGAATAAGAGTTAATGATACTGGAATATAACTACAAAATATAAGCTAAATCTAACTATGTCTGAATAAAGCCTCTAATTGACTAGAGTAGTTGGGACATGCACTGATGAGTCCATTATTTGGACTCATTCAGGGCTTTATTTTAATAGATTTAGTGTCCTCAAATGCTTATTTGGTGCCAATAACTGATGTAAATTCTTGATTTTCAGGTATTTGGGTTGTGGAACGAAGCATGGACACTAATGAGCAAAAATGAACAAGGAGGCTGAAAGAACGAAGAATAGAAGGCCTAATGATCGCCTAGCCCATTGGGGCGAGTCACTGAATGTCCATGATCTCACCTAAAGTTCCAGTGTGCGAGGCCCTGAAGAAGAAAATCAAGTCTTCGATAGAAAGGAGCAGTTGGTGAGTCATTGAACGGTTCCGCGATGTAGTGCTAGATCGCCCAAAGTTAAAGAACTTGAAGATGATGAAGTCCAAACCATAAAGGCGATGGAATTGACCAAATGGCGGATTGCCGAGTGGACCGCGATCCCGACTTATTGTGCCGAATGGTGCTTCACAACATATTTTTGGTGACTATAAATACATTTTTAAATTCTTAGTTTAGTATCAGTTTTCATAATATCTAATTTTTATCAATCCAGTGTTAGAACTCTGAGTTGGGAGACAATCACTACAACAAAAATAATCTCTAAGGAAGGGAAATCTAGTCCCTAAAAGTCTATATCCGGTCCCAAATGCGAAGTAGTGACCATAAAAGGCTGGTTACCACTCGTCGCAACTGTCTTTGTCGGAATCGGTCTTTAGCGACGAAGAGAAAAGGTTGGTCGTTACATGGCATTGGAGATGGGGAAAAATCTTGTCATGAAATTATTTTAGAGTAGTTACACATCTGGTCTCAAATAGACCATATATATCTTGGGGAAGTCGTATTTTCAGGTCGTTAAATCTCTTTAGCGACCATCAACAACGAGGTCCTAAAAATTGTTAGATACGAGAACATGTTCGTGCTTGATTAGTTAATTTAGAGCTGATAATAACCTCGTCCTTGATTAGTTTTAGAGACGATAATGACCTGGTCCTTGATTAGTTTTAGAGACGATAATGACTTGGTCCTTGATTAGTTTTATAGATGAAAATGATCTGGTCCAAGATTATGCTTAGAGACAAGAATGATCTGGTCCATTATTAGTTTGTGAGACGACAATATTTCAGGTCCTAGATTATTCCATAGAGATGAGAAATTTGTGGTCTTAAATTGTCCTTTAGAGACGAGCAACATTTCTGGCCATAGATTGAACATCAATGGTGCTAGTTAAATTGATATCACAATAAATAAAACTATTTAACAAACACTAAAACTCTCGATTTAAAAAAAGATATAGAAAGACAAAACCAAGAAGATAGAGATAAAGATTGCGATTAAGTATAATAATTGGTTAACATCCCATGATGTTAGTTGCAATATTTTCTTCAAAAAACTTATCTAACATCCGAGTTAGACTATACAATTGAGTTTTACATTAGATTTGTAGAAAACTAATAATAGGCTTGTGCGTTACTTCCAAACTTGTATCTTAACTTGAAACTTCAATCTTCAAAATCTGTTGGTTCAAAATTTTTAAAAATGATAAATAACTATTGTATACATGTAAATTTCATACTAGAATTAGGTTGATCACTCACCCCAAAAGCAGTTCAAATTTCACCAAGTGTTATCTAGTAACATCAACAAAAGCTGCAGAACATAGAAAAATGATCAGAAAAACATTGAGATGCATTTATCAAGAATCCAAATACTATTTGTGCATAGAGAATTTAATAAGTAAAGAGGCAATCCAAGAATGCAGCAGTGCAGATTGTTGCATCTCTATATATACATGGAAGTACCAGTTCTCCTTCTAGTGCTCCTGTAATGGATGTAAATATTCTGCTAGTTCAGTGGTAGTGACACAAGTCTTTGTAGACACTTTTTGACAAAGTAATATATTTCCTTGTTCAGCAAAAACAAAAGAACGAAGTAGTACAGAACATGGAGAAGAAAGGCACACTGGTTTGTTTACAGTTATGATAGAAACAGTGAGAAGAAGGGCAGTCTATATCAGAACCTGAATTCTGTACAGAGTTGTATTATTCTACTAGCTAAGGTCTTGTGGAATTTTAGAACAAGAACATCTCTACTTAACCAGTTCTTAGAGGCTAAGTATTGTACTAGAAATCATCTAGTTGGAAGTAAATGGAGATATGGGTAATCTCATATGTGGAAAAGGATGATGGAGGTTAAAAAATACTATGATCATCTCATACTCTTGAAAATTGCTAAGGGAAATTGCTCTTTCTGGTGGGATAACTGGACGAGAAAAGGCCCCCTCTATAACCTCCTTAATCATCAGCAAAGCTCTAAGGATATCAAAGTCTCGGACTACATTGAAAATAAAATATGCAATATGCCAAAACTAATGGTTACAATTCTTTCTCACATTGCCGAGAACATTCAAGGCATCAAAATTCATGATGCACACAAAGATGTCCCAGACTAAACCCTTGAACACACGGGCAGATTTACATGTAAATCAGCTTGGAGAAGCCTAAGGAAATTTAAAACAATTTCTTTAACTTTTATGAAGATCTAGCATCCTAAACTCTCGTTAAAAGTTTCCTTTTATTTTACGAATGTTATCAAATAGTTTACCTGTTGATGATAAATATTAGAGGTTAAAGATACATGGCTCGTCTAGATGCCATTGTTGCATAATGGTTAATGCTTGTGCAATCCACACATATCAGATCCACACATATAGTTTCTCCTGGCTACTTAATTATACATTCATTCAGAAGAACCTTGAACAACCCATCCAACATGACATTAGTTTCTACTTTCTAAGGACACTACCTATACTTCTGCTCGAATGAGTTTAACCTAATTGTATTTAAATTCTAAGACAATCAGAACAAAAAAACTTGTAGAGATAAGGATGGATTCATCCAAATCTAGTTTATATAATTTAGCTGGAAAGTATTAGCTACCATGCTTTTTTGCTAGAATTAGTCTAAGTAGAAAATTACTATATGCAAATCAACAAAATAAACTAATAAGTTGAGTATCTTGTTGCTTACCTGGTCAACAAAAAAGTAGAGGTCATTCAGTTGAAACAAAAGATTTCGAAGCTTGAACATGTGACTGTTGAGCAGCGAATAATTCTTTCATTTTCATTATTTCTTTCATCTCATTTTCTAAGGCAGACAAGCGATCGTTCAAGGATTTGTTTTCCTCATTCAAGAATTTGTTTTCTTCATTCAAGGATTTGTTATCTTATCGAGTTGAACGTAGAGCAGAAAATAGTTCAGTTTTTGAGGAAGTTCCACCTTTTAAATCGTTCGCCTTTACTCCACCCCCAAATCCAAATACATGGCTACAAGTTTGAGGTCCACAACATTTTTCAACAATCTCTATTCTAGATAGAGATGGATCTGCTTGAACAATTTCTTTGAGTGGAGCGTACGAAATATATAAAAGAACATTTTTCTATCAAACCACAAAACAATTTCAAGTAATAAACATATTGAATTTACCAAATGCCTATGCTTTTCAATTGCTTCAAGTTCAACAAGCTTCTTATCTTTCTTACGAGTCTCAAAGAAAATGGTTGCCAAATCTGGTAGATTGCCATCTATCCCTCACTTTACATCAAATGAAAACATGTCAAAGAACTCAAACCTTGTAAATATTCAATTTATGAAATAGTTTTATGATAATACCTTTTGATAATTACTCTCTCGAATAGGCTTGCTACCAATATGATGAAGCATCGTCAACTTAGCTCTATTTGCTGCATTCCTACTGCTTCTTGCCTGAATACAAAATTGTCTTAGTTGGTAAAATTTACTTTGTTTAGAAAGAAAGAAGCTAGAAGATTTTCCAAAAGAAACAAATGCATGATTGAGGTACTGCTGCAATCTACTACTGAAAATCCACCTGGAAATCCATCAAAAGGGGAATTCACTTGTCCCCTAAATGATATTGCTGCAATAATACTATCATTACTACTGAATTGGAAGTCCAAGAGTAATAACAAATTTTATGGACTTAGACCCTCAATTTACAAAACTACTTCTAACATTACTACCTCTATTTTGGATATCACTAAGAAGCAGTTCAACAAAGCGAGATTGAGGTACACATGGAGCAGTCTATACCAAACGGGTGATGCAGCAATTCAAAGAACAATTACTATTTCAGCAACATGGATAAAAAACTGGGTATATTTGGAGCTAATGAGGTAAACCAAGTACTAGAAAAGAGTGAAAATATACTATTAAATCAGTAGGCATACCTGGAAACTTTCAGAAGCAAAATGTTCCTTTACTAACCATTCCCATTCTTTTTTGTCTACTCCCCTTGGAATATTCTTAAAAGACTGTTGAATAGGCTTATCCTTCATATATTTTGCATGCAAGTTTCCTCTCCATTTGTTCCATAACTCATTCATCCATCTTAATATATCATCACGATGATCACTCATGTCAACACTCTCAAATTTATGCTACAATAATCGAACCATTATTTGAGTTATTAATAAGGAAAAAGTATCAGGAAAGGATCTCAAAATGAAAAAGAGGTTTGTTCTACTAGAATAAGAAAATTTTCCAGTAGAAAAAGAATTCCAGTAGATCATGTACATCTTCGAGTAGCTCATAATAATTCAAGTAGGAGATGTTCCAGTAGAAAAAGAGCTCTGCATCTTCTATATCCACTTTTTCTTTTTAGTCTCTTGGAGAAAAAAAATCCAGTGATTCACATACATTTGAATGCAGTAGCACATGTGAAATGTGAAAATTATTCGACAAAAAACTCTATAGTTGAATCACATATACATGTGTTACCTTAATGACTATTTTATGGACAAGAATACTCAGATGTATCAAATAAGAATAAAAAAGTTGAATCAGGTAACATTTGCTACCTCAACGGCTGCCCACATATGATTCAACTTTTCTTGTTTAATATCATTCCACGATGATACTCCCAATGGATAAATATTATGATCACGAACAATTTTTCCCAAATGACTTGAAAACAATTTGCTATTTGTTCCAACCGTTCGATTATTGTAAACGGTTACTTTCAACTTTTGTCCAATTTCTAGTGCAGCAACTTCTTTGCACATGTTGCTCCCTTGAACTCTTCTTACCTTTTTAGGATTAGGTGAACCTACAGTTTCATAATTTGGTAAAGACTACTGACCAAATTCAGTTCTACAAACTAATAACATAACATATGTATTAAAAATATCATACCATTTTCAGTTGTTTCGGTGTGTTTCATAACTTGAACAATAGATGGAGGCAATGAAATATTGATTTGAATATCAACTTTCTCACTAACCAAGGGATTTCTGTCCATTTTTCGCAATTCTTGACTAGAAGACTTGGTAGTATTCGATCTTGTGCTTTTAGAAGACATTGTAGACTCAGATCTTTGCTCTATTCCCTTTCCTGTAGCACCTGCATCCGAGAAAATGTAACATAACAGTTCCACAAAACACAATAGTTCTGAAAAAGAAAACACAACAGAGTTGAAAACAAACTTACTTGTTTCAACTTCTTTGGTGTTGTAACAACCCGGATAATCTATAGGCTAAACTAGAGCCTCATCGTGTAGATTGGTATAACTTCAAGTTGGTGTATAGGTTGAATGAGGGCTAATGTGAGGATTTATGTAACTTCCGGAGATGTTTAAGACCAAACTAAAGCAAAAAAATGAGAGAGGTAAACATCTAGGATGGAGGTAAGGTCCTTAGCTATCAAAGGAGGGTGAAGGAGAACTTGTTTCTCTTTGGATAGGTTGGAGATTGGCAGCATGGTCGCCCAAGCAACTTGGCAATGCGCCAAAGTGCACTTGGGTCGCCTAGTTGGCTGTCTCTCCTAGATATGTTCTGAAAAAATAGGTGAGATGGGTTGAAGATCGCCCAATAGACATCACCATCGCCTAAATGATCTGCCCATTTTTGGAGCTCACTGGAAATTTGGGCGAGCCAAGGGTTAACTTGGCGAGTCGCTTAGTGCTCTTGTGAGCCAAGAGGGTCAAATGGGCGAGCTCCAGGGTGAATTCCATATTTTTTAAGTTTTAAGTTGGGGACTTTAAGTAGTCTTTCCAAAACTTGAACCAACACTTTCCCACCTCTTTTCCTAACTAGTATATATACTTTTTAAGGTCAAATTCCTTCAATTTTAGTTACTCCCACTTAATAAAAGAAGAAACCCAAGAGCATCAACATTCACTCAAAAACTCTCTCTCTAGACTCAAGAAGAAGAAAAAGACATTGGAGCTAGGGTTGCTAGAGTTTCAAGGTTTTTCCCCAAATATCTTGGAGCTTCTTAGTTGAGGTATGTTTTTTTTTCATCCTCAGGTAGCAATCACCCAAGGATCCCCTTCAAATTATGTTTTCAAGATATCAAATCCCCCAAATCTAGAGTTTTCATTTTATAACATGGGTTTTCTTTCCCAAACGTTTTCAGTGCTTAATTATGATTGTTTATGGTTTTTTTATAACGAATTAGGAATATATTGATGGAGAATTGATGTCTATAATGAGAATTCCCCACAGACCCATGTGTTCCCCATATTGATAGATCTTGAATTGATATTGTGGGTTGGATGATATTATGAATGAGTCAATTGAATATGTTTATGTTGATTAAGCTATTCGATCATGAATTCCTTCTATATTATGTAGTAATTGTATATAGTTGGGTTGATTGTGATTTCAAGACCCTTGAGGGGCAAACGTATGAAGGTTATGCCTCTTTATGGGAATTATGCATGAGATTGTGATGTACTTAGATAGTAGTGATTCTATATCTATTGTGTTTTTGTGGTATTGATGGCAAGATCCTTCATCCCTATACCCCATACACTTGTTTATGCATGAAATATGTTTGTATGCTTATGGTAAGCTTGTTGTGTTGATTGAAAGAACATTCTCATGATCACAATACAACTATAATGTGAAGGATTTAATCACAAGCTAGTGTTTCTAAAGTTAAAGGAGCATTCTAAATTGAGGAACCTATGAGCTATTATACTGATATGTTGGCATGAGTTCCTAATGTATGTTTTTATGAATATGCACTTAAGTAAAGGCTAATGACGACTTTTAAAGGGAATAAAGCTTAGCACCAAGAGCACATGAAAGTGAGATGGGGGCTTTTACGTTTAGCAAGTCCGGCTTCCCAATGTATGTTAGCTCATGAGATGGAAACCTACTACGTTTAGCAAGTCTGGTTTCTAGTAGCAATCTCCTTGTCCCATAACTATGTGCCCACATAGGTCTTACCTAGTGGATCCACCTAGAAGCTATTATGTTAGTTCTACCTTAGGCAAGTAGAACACCTCTTTTAGGTGTGGGGGTAGAACACTGAATTCCATGTAGCTCACATGGTCTATGTCGGTTATTGGAATTCTTCCCTAAATTAATATGAATGTGAACTATGGTAAGGTATTCTTATTATATGATGTTATGATGACTTATGAGCTAAGTATGAAAAAGGTATGTATGAATGTTATGAGATATGAATGTCTTCCCTCTTATGTATGTTGACTATGACTATTGTAAGATATGTATGTTGTTGGTGACCTAAATGTGATACTTAGCATTTGGTAGGGTTATGGGACTTTACCTTCGCATTGCACTAGTGTGGCTTTGGGTTGCTTGTTGTTGGTTTGGCTTATGTTTCTTCATAAATGTGCATAATGGTTTCTAAACTTGATAAAAGCATGTTTTCAACTAAATGTCCCTTTTATGCATGTTTAAGGATTTTTGTGCATGACATCCATACTTAGTACAATTAACTATGCTAACCCATATTTTCTACTTTACTATGAGTGTAGGTTCCAGCCGTTGACACTTACTACTTCCATCAACGTGAGGCTTGGGTCGACTATTCCGTAGGCTTGGTGAGTCCTCAAGTTCAAGGACAAGTTGCCATTGATCCTAGTTTCTAGTTTACTTCCTATGTTTAAGACTATATAGTATTTCATATTTTTGGAGACTCTATTGATGTAAAGGGCTCTGACCCTATTTGTACTCTTATGTTCTAGATGGTGATTGAGACAAGTCTAGTTACTAATTTCCTTTATGAAAGAAGTTGACTTCGATTGTAAAAGTTTTTAATTTTTCGATATATTTCTATGCCTTTATGTGATGATGATGTTAAGGGCTTGTACGAGACCCTTCGGGGTCAAGTACGCCATGTTACTTCTAGGGGGTAGACGCGGGTCGTGACAAACATGGTATCACAGCATAAGGTTTTGGGATAATATCTAGGTTGATGTCTCATGAACCACGACTAGTAGAGTTTTGTTCATGAGTGTGAAGCGCGCCACACTTATGAATGAGAGGCTATAAGATGCTTAGGAACTTTTCACTTCTTTGATTACGCATTCCGCCAAGTAGTAACAAGGCGAGTTCTAACGTTGCGCACCTTTAAAAAGACTTTTAAACGAAAGAATTATCAATGCATGCAAAACACTTTTCAATAATTGCTTATTTATTATTCGTACTTTATTATTCCCTAATGGTTCCCACAACCCTAGTTGTGGAGTTTAGATACCCATAATCATATGAACACAATTCATTGTTTTAGATGAAAGAATTATGAACTTATGTAAGAAGAATAATAAACCCAGAAATTCAACTTGAATTGCAATACCAAAATCGTCAAAAGCCAACTTAGGAAATTAACAAATGCTAAAGTTGCAAGTTAATCTACCGAAGTCAAGAACTAGAGTAAAACTGATAAAATCTAACCACCAAATACGAGGTTTACATACCCTATTTATAGAAAATAAATCCTAAAATAAAAGGGAATCAAAATAGGGAAATAAAACTGCAGGACACGTCTCCATTCCACGAGATTGACCTCCATTCAAAAATCCACCTTCTCAGTCAGGTTCCACGAACCAGCAACACGGTCCATCAGTGAGACGACAGACCGTCAGCACCTCTGTCGCTCTATACATAGATTATTTCAACTTAGGTACTGGAACCACTCCTCTGATCACTTCTACGGATCTGCAGGATGGACCGTAAGCCATTCGACAGTCCGTCAGTCCACCACCGTGGTTCCAGACTTGGTTAGATTTCCATGAGCTTCAATCTTACCGTGCCTGGTCATCCCACGACCCTTATCTACGGGGCGTCACTCATCCTACGGTCCATAGGTGCCTCCGTAGGTGGCTATTTTTCAGCACTTGCCTCAGCTACTTCTTCATCTTATCACGCCTGAGTTTATTTCCTGAAATTACAGCAAAAAACACATAAAACTAACACAAAAATGCCCTAGACATTCACAAATCCTAAGTGAAACGTATCAATAGTACCGAAAACTCATGGTACATCAATACTCTCAACTTAAAATCGTTGCTTGTCCTCAAGCAAAACATTATGACTCTGAACGACATTTGTACAGAAGCACACAATTTCAGCCCAAGCAATCAGATGGCTCTTCATCCCGACTTTTACTTTGAGTGTGACTTTGTTCTCTTAGACTCAACAAGCTAACTTGTGAGGATCTAAACATGACACAGGTCGACCAACCAACACACAAAATATACTATTTTACTATAACCAAGGTACGAATTTTCCGACAATGTAACTAATGCCCTTACTTCAAACGAAATACCTCTTTTCACACAATGAATATGAATTTTAATACAAGGATTCATTCAACACTAACGCTCAGAAGGAACTTCAAGTACAGTTAGTGCTCAATACCATAGGCTTGCCCTTATTTTCACTACTTTGACTCTCCAAACTAGATTCTAGGATCACTATAGGACCTTCTTGGCTTGTAACGTAGGCTCAGGGTCAGTTGTGGTACATTTGGGTACTTCTTAGTGACTTTCTGCCCTCCTTGACAATACACTAGGCTTTCAACCTCATTTTACCCTATTTTTGACAGCCTAACCGTTTTACCTTTTTTTTTTTCAGATTTCAACATATCACATCTTTTCTTCTCTTTTTCAACAACAAACTCTTTTCATACCCATTGTTCTTTTGGTTTCCTCTTTCATAGCCACCCTCAACTTATGAATTTTTCATTGGTTGAGGTGCACAATACCCGGTGTTGGATCAGGGCCATGATTGTTGAGGTTACTCTTTACATTAGCCACCCTCAACTTAGGCTTTTAGCCTATGTTGAGGTGCACATATCCAAGGAGGGATTGGGGCCAACATAGTAGATTATGGGAAGGTGAGTTAAGGGTTTAGAAAGAAATGGTCTAATATAGGCTCAAAGTATTTGGATCAAAGGGAGCACTTATTTCCTTTGGTTGGGTTTTTCTTTTAGGCTATTTGTTGACTTGTCAGAAGAAGGGCCTATGATCACTTCCTAGCCTCTAGAGTAAATTGTCTTAGCAGGACTAACCGGGTAAGTTCTGGATTGGCACAAAACTGTTAGAACAATCAACTATTGTCACACACTATTGGCACATAGTTTCATCATCAGATTATCCGATTACCCAGTTCAAGTTTTAGCTTAAGTCATGCCATTAAGTTGGTTCATTATCATGTCATACTCAGAGCCGACACATTCAACTTATCTAGCCTACAAATTCTAGCACATATTACAAAATTTGGACGAGTATCATTTTTCATACGCCATCATGCTTCATTTTAAGCTTCTACACATACTATCCTAACACATGTCGGTTCAACAAAATTAAACAGTCTCTTGGGGGAAAGAACACAGGTAAGAAAACCCCAAGAGAGGATTACGAGTTGGGTTACTCAGACTTCACCCTATCACTAACAATCCATTTACCCCACCCCGATAAAAATAGGTGCATTTGTCTACAATGCACACAAAAAAAAGTAAAAAGTAATGGATATGGGGGAAGCAAACATGTGGCGCATAGTGCCGACGAACCATCAACAAGCGGGTGGGCCCTGTTTCCCAGAGCTTGCTAAATCAACACTCGAGTCACCCTTAGTAGTGCCCGCATCAACAAGGACAGCACCATCAGTAGTGTTATCTATCACTCTTACTGCACCCTCAGTGGTTCTCATATCAATCCTGATGGGCACAGAACTCGATACCCCAGCAATCATCTCACGGGTCCTCTGTTTCCTCAGATGAGCATCTATTATGGAGGCTTTCCGTGCCTTCTTCTCCTGCCTGCACTTCCTTTTGCTAGCCTTCTCCTCATCTATGATATCAGTTTTGTGACTAGATCGGTGCCTCTTACTGCGGGAACGTGCAGGCTCGGGCTGCTCCTCCGCATCTTCTCCATTGAATAGTGCACCCAGGACGGTATCATCGCCTAATGCAGAGGGTGCAGCTTGTGGCTCGATATCTGGTATGGCCAGGATAACATCAACATCGGACCGGAGACTAGCTAGCTCGGTAAAAAAGAAGACAAATCAGTAGTAGGAGTTGGCCTCTCTAGAACTCTCAATTCGAAGGCATCGAGCCGCATCCAGGGCTTAATATGGTGCAGCAAGGTGGCCATCTGACCCTCAAACTTCTGGAATAGAGTCAATTGTATCATAGTCATTCCGGAGAGTGGGGTGGCTCGAGATCAACTCGAGTCCTGGCTGGCTGTCAGAGAAGAGGAAGCTGGGTGCTCATCAGTTGGAGGTGTAGTGGGGGTCCATCTCCTTGCATCTGCCCCACAGTGTGTATCAGATCATCGCCCATAGGTACATCGACTCGAGGCCCTCTGTGTGGTGCTGCCACATTCGCGTCATCCTGAATCAACCCAATGTCAAGGTTCCCAGTCGCATGCACCAATTTATCATAGTGCCAAATAGGCACTTCTGCATCCCTGCAAAGCTGAAAGATCATATAGGGGAAAGGGTACATGGTGGTGGTCTTGAAAGCCCTCTCATGCAATTCTTCTAGTAGCAGGCGGGGGAAATTTATATCAAATTTGGAAACCAGTGCAGCCACCATGACTGCTCTATCCCAAGTGACTATATTATCGGTCACTGTTGGTGACAATCTATTTCTAATCAATAGCGAAAAGAACTTGGATGTCAAAGTGAGGGGGGCCTTCTGCATACCTAACCGGGGTGCAACAACCTATTCTGCTCTCTCTCCATCCAAAGCCAATTACTGAGCAAGCCATGATATAATCGCCTGCTTTTGATCCGCATTTCGATCGAAGGGTCCTGTCAGCACAATCTCCCACCGATAGTCAAATTCAGCGGTGGAGTCTGCCCATGTGTGGAGATGGTTAGTGCCACAAAGAAACCAGCTGATGGTGGTGTGGGATAACTACACCGAGACACCTCGGACCATGGTGTATGTGCGGAGGTCTTGTGCAGCGGGCTTGGCATTCTTGTGAATTCACCCTCGGAGAGTGGCAGCATAGGAAGCGTAAAACTCCCGCACAATCTCCTCGCTATATGTACCCGGATCACAAACCATCCACTTGCACTTGTGCCTTTGGAAAAGCTGGTGGATATTTGTCATAGTGTGGATGCTCTCGATGAGAACTCTGCGCTCCTCCGTAATTGTACAGGCTATCTTTTCCTTGGTATTCTATATCGTGGCTCGACGCACCAGTTGTTCGGCTCTCTGCCTACATGATCTGGTTGGTTATTTTGAGGGATGTGAATCACGTCAGAGCTAGATGTCTCATCAGACGAGGCGACCGCTTCATGTACTCTTGAACCAGTGTCGGACCCGAACCCAGACCCGGCAGCAAAGTTGGATGCATAACTGGACCCAGACATAGTCGGTGACCCGATCAGTGTATCCTCCTCATCAGACTGAGAGGGAGTGACTACGTCGGGGAGCACCTTCTTGTACTGGTTCCAAGCGGTCCGGGAAGGTGTGGATGAGTAATCTAGGTCCCATTGCCTGTCTATATCCTCATCAATAAGTCGTAAGGTCGGCGCCACTGATTTTGAACTACCCCAGTTGATGATGACTTTCTTGTTTGGTATTATAGTACCTTACAAGAAACGATGAGTGGTGTGATTACGTTCCAAGACTTAGACTCCGACTGAATTTGATCCAACATTGTACCGTACCCGGACACTAGACTCTCTTGAAGATGGGAATTTGCCGGAATGATGGGAAGGTTGTGAGTGTGTTGATTTTGGGGGTGAATTCCTTTGGAAGATCTGATGGATGGTGGTGTGAGGGAGTGAATTTGTGGATTTTGGGGTGTGGGGGTTCGGATGAGGGATTTGGAAAGAGTGGGAAATGTTTTAAAGTTTGGGCTTTTTAAATAGGGGAAGTCTGGGTCGGGTCGGGCAGACTAGGGTTTCGACCTACGAGACCCCGCTTACGGTCCGTAGGTCGAGACCGTAGATCACCTCAAAACTTAGAAAATTTTTGGCACTTACTTGGGGTCTACGGACGCCATTCACGGTCCGTGGAGTGAGCGAGGGACCGTAGATGGGGTTCGTAGACAACTGCACCATACATTTTTTTGCAGATTCTGCTTCTTGCCTCTGCACATGTAGTAACCATTAGCCCTTTCTTTTTACATTTTTTGGACATTTTTTAGACACAGACCCTATGGTATACCTAGCCAACACTAAAACAAAACTAAAACAACTGTCTAACTGAGTTTAGAGGAGCAACTACTAAACGACCTATTGTTGGCTAGATTTTACATCTTGGGTTGCCTCCCAAGCAGCGCTTAATTTAACATCACGGCACAACGCAGGCCTCTTGATTATTCAGACTTCATCAAGATGATAGGCCTCAACAACTTCTTGCACACTTTCTGCGTTTCCCAGTTAGATCTTGATCCTTTGCCCGTTAACCATGAACCTTGTTCGTTCACTGTTCTCAAGCTCAACCGCTCAATGGGGGAGCACTTTTGTGAGCAAAAATAGTCCGGTCCATTGGGATTTGAGTTTGATCATGATACCTTTGCATCTTCTCCTTGTACAAGGCTGAACTTTCATAAGCTTATAAGCAAAACTCATCAAGCATATTCAAGTCATTCATTCTTTGATTAGATGCGGCGCCCCAGTCCCAATTTAGCTTCTTCATTGCACACAAAGCCTTATGCTCTAGTTCCACCGATAAATGGCAAGATTTGCCATATACAAGTTGGTAAAGAGACATACCTATGGGAGTCTTATATGCAGTGCGAAAGGCCCATAGAGCATCATCAAGCTTCCTTGAACAATCCGTTTTGTTAGCATTCACAGTCTTTTCCAAAATTTGTTTGATCTCTCTGTTGGACACTTTAACTTGCCCACTAGTTTGCGGATGGTAAGTAGTTGCTACATTGTGGCGGACACCATATTTCTCAAGTAGCGCCTTGAACAACCTATTACAAAAGTGGGAACCTCCATCACTGATAATCTCCCTCGGTGTCCCAAATCTGAAGAAGATATTCTTTTTCAAGAATGCAGGGCACTTTTACCTTCATTGTTGGGGAGCGCAACTACGTCCACTCACTTCGATACATAATCAACCGCAACAAGAATATACTTCATCCCATGTGAACTCACAAATGAACACATAAAATCAATGCCCCATACATCAAACAACTCTATCACCAATATAGGATTCATAGGAAGCTCTTGCCTCTTCGAAATCTCTCCTTCTCTTTGGCAACGATCACAAGACTTCGCAAAATCATGAGTAGGTTGGTGGATGGTAGGCCAGTAGTACCCACACTGCAAGATCTTATGCGCAGTCCGAATACCACTATGATGCCCACCAACTGGCAATGAATGGCATGCTTCAAGTACACTCAACATCTCAACCTCGGGCACACAACGACGAATAATCCCATCAGCATAACTACGATACAAGTAAGGCTCATCCCAAAAGAATTTCTTCCCATCATACATAAATATTTTCCTTTGGTGAAAAGACAAGTTCGGGGGCACCAAATCGCTTGCCAAATAATTAGGAAAGTCTGCGAACCAAGGAATCAGATCATGAGAAGCAGCCAATACCTGTTCATCTGGAAAAGTATCATTAATTTCAGCCCTATCACCAAGCTTTAGCATAGCCTCTTCCTCTAATCTGGGCAAGTGACCGGCAACTTGATTTTTGGTCCCTTTTTTATCTTTTACCACAAAATGAAACTCTTGCAGCAACAATACCCATCTAATCAACCTCGGTTTTGCATCCTTTCTTACCAGCAAATACCTCAATGCAGAATGGTCAGTATGCACTATGACCTTAGTACCCAGCAGGTAGGATCGAAATTTTTCGAGTGCAAAAACCACCGCAAGAAGATCTTGTTCAGTCAAAGTATAACTCTCAAGGCCACATTAAGAGCTTTGCTAGCATAGTAAATAGGATAGAGAATTTTCTCTCTCCTCTGTCCCAATACCACACCTAGCGCTACTCCACTTGCATCACACATTACCTCAAACGGTTGTCCCCAATTCGGTGAAATAATGATAGGTGCAGTTACTAACTTCTCCTTCAACTCTCCAAATGCTCTTAGACAAGCTTCATCAAAACCGAAAATACACTCCTTCTCGAGCAGTTTGCATAAAGGATGTGCAATTTTTAAAAATATTTGACGAACCTCCTATAAAAACCTGCATGCCCAAGAAAAACTCCTAATACCTTTTACAGAGATAGGTGGAGGAAGTTTTTCAATTACCTCAACTCTCGCTTTATCTACCTCAATGCCCTTCTCAGAAATCCGATGACCTAGAACTATCCCTTCTTTCACCATAAAGTGGCACTTCTCCCAATTTAGCACCAGATTGCAATATTCTCACCTTTTAAGCAACTCAGCCAAATGATTCAAACATCGATTAAAAGAGTCACCTACCACAGAGAAATCATCCATAAATACCTCAATAGTGTCCTCCACCATATCAGAGAATATTGACATCATACAACATTGGAAGGTCGCTGGAGCATTACACAACCCAAAGGGCATCCGTTTGAAGGCAAAACTCCCATAAGGGCAAGTGAATGTCGTATTCTCTTGGTCTTCCGGAGCTATAGAAATCTGATTGTAGTCTGAATAACCATCAAGAAAACAATACCAACCCTTACCAGCAAGTCTATGCAATATCTGAACCATGAATGGCATAGGGAAATGGTCTTTTTTTGTCCAATCATTTAACTTCCGGCAGTCCATGCAGACTCTTCATGAACAAGCTTGTTTCTCTCATTAGGAACCACAGTTATCCCACCTAGTACATACCCAACTACTATCAACAATGGGATAGATAACTCCAGCATCCAACCACTTGATGATCTCCTTTTTAACTACCTCTTGTATAGGCGGATTTTATCTTCTTTGGTGCTCAATACTAGGTTTGTGATCTGGCATGAGTTGGATTTTGTGGGAACAAATACTGGGAGAAATCCCAATTATATATGTAATAGTCTACCCTATAGCTCGCTTGAACCTCTTTAACACAGTCACCAAGCACTCTACTTGTCTCGCATTTAAATCTGCTGCAATGATAACCGGCAAAGTATTATCTCTACCCAAGAATGCATACCTTAGATGTAGTGGTAGAGCCTTAAGCTCCAATCTCGGTGCCTCCACATAAGATGGTCTCGCGGGTGAAGACTCGTGATTCTTCGTGTCTAACTCATACTTCTATGGTTTTTACCGATATTCACACTTATCGAGTGCAGCTATCAACTCATCGTACTCATCTATACCATCATTATTGAAATTCATCATAACTGCTGCTAGTGCCTCAACACCGAGTCGCTCTTCAATTTGCACTTCTATTCCACTCTCAACTCTGTAGGTTATAGCAGATACCATTTGGAGCTCACCACTCTGCTTCATGGACCTACAAATATTGAAAGTTGCTTCTTCATTGTTCAATCTGAACTTCATCTTCCCCTTCTCCATATCAACCAATGCACGACCTGTGGCAAGGAATGGTCTCGCAAGGATGATAGGAACCTCAAAATCAACCTCACAGTCAAGAATCACAAAATCCGCCGGAAATATGAACGACTCCACTTTTACTATCACATCATGGAGTACACCAATGGGTCTTTTTATGGTTCGATCGGCCATAAGTAACAACATTGTAGTAGGCTTTGGATCGCCTAGACCCAACTTCTTATAAACAGACAATGGAATGAGGTTGATGCTAGTACCAAGATCATACAATGCCTTAGTAAAGGATAACAACCCTATAATACATGGAATCGTGAAAGCACCAGGATTTTTCTTGTTCTGCACAAGAGCCCTTGAAGCGATAGGGCTACAATGTTGCAATATATCATTATCTTCAAAACTCACAGACCTTTTCTTTGTCATCATATCTTTCAAAAACTTCGCATACCCAGGCATTTTCTCCAAGGCTTCTATCAATGGAACGTTGAAGGAAACCTACTTCAACATAGTAATAAACCTGAGATATTTACCATTTTCAGTCTTCTTCACTAACCTCTGTGGACAAGGTGGTGGAGGTCTAGGTATGGGGACCACTTTCTGAGATATCTCTGCTTCTTTCTCTGTCGCATTCTTAGACTCTTCTCTAACCTTTACCACATCTTTTTTTTTCTAATCTCAATATCCACCACAGACGGCATAGGTGGATCAATGGTTTGCTTACCCCCTCAAGTTGTAACTGCCATACAATGACCATCATTTTTTGGATTGTGGATGGTGTTGTTAGGAAGAGTGCCAGGTTGACGTGGGTTCACTATAGTAGACAATTGAGTCATCTGCTGCTCTAGATGCTCTATTGACACTGTATGGGCAACAACATTTTGACCAATACCAGACAAGTCATTTTTGATCTCCTTCACATTCTCATCATTTGCATCAAACCTTCTCATCATCTTGTGCATCATATCTTCAATACGCGCCATATTGCCTCCAGCTTTCCAAGTACTAGATTCCCGATTTTGAGGGGGAACATATGATCTTACCCGATCATTTTTGTTGCCATAGTTGTTTCAATGGTAGTTGTTATCGCGATTGAAGTTCTTGTCCCAGACATATTGACCCTCTCAATTGTAATTGCCATAGTTCTGATCTTGGTTTCGTTGACCTTGGCGCCAATTTTCAATGTTGGATCCTTGGGAGTTTGGTCGGAAACCCCCCGTCTGATCTTTCAATACATAAGCATCCTCTTCATAGTAACACTTTTTAGCAGGTGGTGGAGTTCTAGTTAAGTAGTTCACAACATTTACCTTTTCCGCACCTCCACTCACACGCTTAAATACCAACCCTAAAACGGTCCTCATCAGAGCCATCTCCTCACAAATATCATCCGCAGACTGGTTGTTTGTCGCATGAACGACAAACATGTTTCTCCTAGTATCCGACCTCCTAGTGCTCCATACTTTATTGTTGCGAGAGATTTTCTCCAGTTTTTCTACAATCTGTGCGTATGTGCACTCACCATATGAACCTCCAATAATAGTATCAAGCCCTTCTTTATTAATGTCATCCTGACCTCGATAGAAATATTCCTTCAACGACTCATCATAAATACGGTTATTCGGGACAACTCTTATGAACACAGTGAACCTGTCCCAAGAGCTACTCATAGACTCTCCAGGTAATGCCACAAAATTGTTGACCTTATCTTTGTGATTTAGCTTCTTGGACACTGGATAATACCATGCTAAGAACACATCCTTTAGTTTGTTCCATGTATAGATTGAGTTATAAGGAAGCTCAGTGAACCATACAACAACATCGACTGTCAGTGATAGAGGGAACACTCGCAATCCGATGAAATCTATATCTAAGTAGGGTCGACCTACACAGCTCTTGAAAACCTCCCTTAGCTTGGTTATGTGAGCATGTGGGTCCAATGATGGCAACCCCGAGAACAAGCCCCTCGCTGCAAGCATCTGCATCAAGCTACCGGTCCCTACAAATGTGTGCCACGGAGGCAAAGGGGGTAAGACAAAAGGTCTATCAGAGTCAGCAATATTGACGTTGCCCTTATAGTTGCCATGCAGTCGTGGGCTTGGTGGACCATACACCCTCATTGCATCTCCCAGTTGATTTTCAGCTAGAACCTGGTTATCTACACAAACTACCCTCGGAGGTTGCAACTCGACTTCATCACCTAGATTGCCTCTGATAGGATTAACTTGAACTCCTTGATTGTTCATTCTTCATAAAGTTCGGTTCAAGTCTGGATCGTAAGGCGTAAGTGGTTCACCGTGGCTCTGTGCACTTGGCATACACTAGAGTCAGAACCTGAGAGAGACAAAATGAAAAAGAAAAAGTAAAATTAGGAAATATTTGATTAAAGTTCAATAATGTAGTTAAAATAAATCTAAAAGCCAAATTCCCCGGTAGCGGCGCCAAAAATTTATACGCTCAAATTATATCTCCTTAAAGAAGCATAAGCGATCGTTATCAAGTAAAGAACCCAACTTGTAGGTTGGGGTCGATCCCACAAGGAAAATGGTTCAGACTTCACTTTAACCAACAATTATATTTGTTTAGTCAAATTACTTGCAGAAACAAGTAATTAAAAAGGGGGATATTTGTGAAACAAATTGTAAGAATTCAGTAAGTAATCAGTAAACAAAAGTCAATTTTGTTTGTTATCAAGATGAGAGAATTAACTAGGGTATATGTGTTCCCCACAAGCTCATAACGCAGTAATCCTACTAATAGCAATCCTTTCTTAGTGTACTACATGAAAAGTGATAAGCTAGGTATCTCTAAATTCTTGGTTCGGAATCTACAAAATTTCACCCCGCACCTTTGTCCGGCTACGTGTGTATAATTTACTAACCCTTACCTTCACCTCATATTAGACATCACCTCGATGTTTGGCTTAGTTATTACTTCGCACCAATCGACACTAGACTATTAGATAGTATCACACTAAATCTATGTTGATAACTCCTTCCTTGTTGATTATCTCCTTGGTCCGGCAAGTAGAAACAAGGCGAGTTTTAATGTTGCACACCGTTAAAACACTTTTAAACGAAAGAATTATCAATGCATGCAAAACACTATTCAAGAATTGCTTATTTACTATTCATACTTTGTTATTCGCTCATGGTTCCCACGACTCTAGTTGTGGAGTTTAGTTACCCATAATCATATGAACATTTATTGTTTTAGATGAAAAAATTATGAACCTATGTAAGAAGAAGAATAAACCCAGAAATTCAACTTTAATTGCAACACCAAAATCTTCAAAACTGAACTTAGAAAATTAAGAATTGCTAAAGTTGCAAGTTAATCTCCCCAAGTCAAGAACTAGAGTAAAAGTAATAAAATCTAACCCCCAAAAATGAGGTTTACATACCCTATTTATAGAAAACAAATCCTAAAATAAAAGGGAAACAAAATAAAGAAATAAAACTACAGGACGCGTCTCCATTCCATGAGGCTAACCTACGGTCCGTAAGTCAAATGACGGTCCGTAGGTCGATTTTGTGGCTCCATAATTAGCCGATTTGACAACTTCAAAAATCCACCTTCTCAATCAGCTTCCACGAACCAGCAGCACGGTCTGTCAGTGAGACGACGGACCGTCAGCCCCCTCCGTCGCTCTATACCTACATTATTTAAACTCAGGTACTGGAACCACTCCTCTGATTACTACTACAGAGCTGCAGGACAACGGTCCGTCAGTCCCCATCGTGGTTCCACACTTGGTCAGATTTCCATGAGCTTCAATGTTGCCATCTATGGGCATCCCACGACCCTTATCTATGGGACGTCACTCATCCTACGGTCCGTAGGTGGCTCTTTTTCAGCACTTTCCTCAGCTACATCTTCATAATTTTACGCCTGAGTTTATTTCCTGAAATTACAGCAAAAAACACATTAAACTAACACAAAAATGCTCTAGACATTCACAAATCCTAAGTGAAACATATCAATACTACCGAAAACTCATGGTACATCAAAATACCCTAGCGGCGTTCATGGATCTAATGAATAAGGTATTTAGGTAATATCTTTATTTGTTTGTGATCATTTTTATTGACAATATTTTGATCTATTCAAGGAATGAGGGTGATCACATGAAGCATTTGAGGATAGTAGTGCAAGTCCTCAAGGACTACCAACTATATGCTAAATTTAGTAAGTGTGTGTTTTGGCTAGGGTTGCTTGATTTCCTTGGTCATATTGTGTCGAGTGTGGGTATTGAGGTTGATCCTAAGAAGACGGATGCAGCCAAGAGTTGCCCTAGACCTCTATCTCCTACCGATATTATAAACTTTTGTGAGTTTGGCCGGTTACTATAGGAGATTTGTTGAGGGTTTCTCCTGGATTTCCTCTCCCTTAACGGCTTTGACTCAAAAAAATGTTAAATTTGAGTAGTCGGTGGCTTGTGAGAAAAGATTGCAAGAATTGAAGGATTGGCTTACCTCCGCTTCGGTGTTAACCTTACCGAAAGGTACCAATGGGTTTGTATTATATTGTGACGCTTCTCGAATAGGTTTGGGGTGTGTCCTTATGTAACGGGGTAAAGTAATTTTCTATGCTTCCAGGCAACTCAAGGTGCATGAAAAAAATTATCCGACTCATGATCTTGAATTAGTGGCGGTGTTATTTGTTTTGAAAATATGGAGACATTACTTATATAGGGTCTATGTAAATGTGTTTACCGACCACAAGAGCCTTCTATAGGAATATGACATGAGTGTCCTTTATCACCCCGACAAAGCTAATGTAGTTGTGGATGCCTTGAGTAGATTGTCCATGGACAGTATGGCTCGTGTAGAACATGAGAAGAAGGAATTGGTTCGTGATGTGCATAGGTTGGCCAGGTTAGGTGTCCAACTAGTGGATTCCACCAAGGGTGGAGTTATGGTTCATTATATTTCTGAATCATCCTTTGTGGTTGACATGAAGTCTAAACACCATCTTGATCCTATTTTGATGGAGTTGAAAGAATCGGTTCTCAATAAGTCCGTTGAGGCTTTCTCCCAAGGGGGAGATGGGGTGCTTAGGTATCAAGGTAGATTATGTGTTCGGGATGTAGATGGCTTAAGGGAGAAAATTATAGAAGAGACTCATGGTTCGCGATATTCTATTCATCTAGAGCCACCAAGATGTACCGTTATCTACAGGAAGTCTATTGGTCGAATGGCTTGAAAAAGGATATAACGGGTTTTGTAGCAAAATGTCTGAATTTTCAACAAGTCAAGGCTAAACACAAAAAACCCAGAGGTTTGTCCCAGTATATAGAAAATCATACTTGGAAGTGGGAGGAGTTAATATGGACTTTGTGGTGGGGTTGCCTCGTATTCGAAGGCAACATGATTCTATTTGGGTCATTGTTGATAGGATGACTAAATCAGCCCACTTTATTCTGGTTAAGACTTCATTTTTGGCGGAAGACTATGCCAAGTAATACATAGATGAGATAGTAAAGTTGAATGGGGTTCCCTTATCTATCATATCGGATAAGGGTACTCAATTTACTTTACACTTTTGGAAAGCATTCTAAAATGGGCTTGGTACGAATGTTAAGCTAAGTACCGCATTCCACCCTCAAACGGATGGTCAAGCAGAACACACCATTCAAATCCTAGAGGACATGTTGAGAGCTTGTGTAATAGATTTCAAGGATAATTGGGACGATCATCTTCCTTTGATAGAATTTGCCTACAACAGTAGTTACCACTCAATCATTGTCATGGGTCCGTTTGAATCACTTTGTGGAAGAAGGTGTAGATCACTGGTGGGTTGGTTTGAAGTATGTGAGTTTGCTCTAATTATCCCCGGTTCACCCGGTGTTTCATGTGTCCATGCTTAAGAAATGCATTGGTGATCCGGTGTCTATCCTTCCTTTAGAGGGTTTAGGAGTTGCTGAAAGCCTTTCTTATGAAGAGGTCCCGATAGAGATTTTGGACCGGCAAGTAAAGAGGTTGAGAAATAAGGAGGTAGCTTCTGCTAAAGTTTTATGGAGGAACCACATAGTTGAGGGTGCTACATGGGAGGCCGAGGCCGATATGACGTCCCGTTACCCTCATCTTTTTTAATCTACTCCTATCCAAGCTTGAGGTAAGAAATTCCTCTTGAGTTCTTAGTATTTTTGGGAGTCATGTGTAATGTTTTAGTTTTGCATGGTTTCCCTATGTGTATGATGTTGGCATATGTGACTTCATGAGATGAGTTGATGAACATGTTTAGTTAATTTGTGATGAAATAGCATGTTAGCTTAAAATTGTTATGTTGAGCTTGCTTGTGTTGGAGAAGGTAGTTCCTCCCATGTTTGTATGGAATGGTATTTTTGTTTGGTGCATAACGAAGTTGTAGATGTAGTACCTATATCTTGGTGTTGCATTGAGCTTATGATGTGGAGTTGATGTTTCCTCCTATGATTTGTGCATTTTTATAGACATGTCTTATATGGAGGGCTATTGGTTTGAGTCGTTAATCCCTTATGATGTTTAAAGTGTCATTCGAGGACGAATGTTCCTAAGGGAGGAATATTCTAACAACCCGGAAAATCTATCGGCTAAACTAGAGCCTCATCTTGTGGGTTGGTATAACTTCAAGTTGGTGTCTAGGTTGAATGAGGGCTAATGTGAGGATTTATGTAATTTCCAGAGATGTTTAAGACCAAACTAAAGCAAAAAAATGACGGAGGTAAACATCTAGGATGGAGGTAAGGTCCTTAGCTATCAAACAAGGGTGAAGGCACTACAACAAATTTGTCCTACGGCCACACTTATTTTAGACCACACTTAAGAAACGTTGCAAAAAATATTTAAGGGGACCTTTTGAGGCTTTACTTTTGATCAAACATTTTGGCTACAAAATAATAGACCATGCCTAAAAATGTGTCTTTAGACAATATGGGTTACTTTTAAGTGTTGCCCAATCATAAAATAATTGGCAACACTTTGTTATATATTTTGCTACGCTTTTTAAGTGTTATTAATTTTTAATTATAATGACAACACTTTATAATTGTGCCTTAAATATTCACTTAAATTTTCAGCTAAATTTATATCATTCCCTCCATATTAGGTTTTAAGAAAAATTAGCGCGGTCCTCATTATATATTCTTAAGAAAAATTTTGTCATTCATCATTCAGAAAGTGAAGAGTCACTCTCATACCTAAAAAATTTCTAAATCAATATGGGAATTTTTTTTGTCATTCATCGATTAGAAAAAGAGTTTGTTACTTTCTTCAAAACTATAGTGACGCAAATCTGTTGAATCTTCCACAAGCGTTCATCTTCGAGGTAGGGTTTTGAAAAACTTTGATATTTCATCATAAATCAACGCCTTCTTACGGGTTTCATTATTACACTCGATAATCTTAAATATCCTTCATTATATTGTTTTAATTTGTGAGCTTTTGTTAGTTTGAACAGAATTTGTGCTTCGGTACATGAAACCCATAAAAATTGTGAACATATTTTTTTAGGGATTTCTTCTGGGTTACAACTAATATTATGTTAGTTTGTCAACTGGGTTTTAGAGTTTCTGTTTTTCCATTGTGATTTCTCGATATGCTTTACTACATAGGAGTTCTTGTACTTTTCCTCAATGTTAATTTTTGTAAGTATTTTCTACAGGTTTGTACTTGTTATTATATATATCTTGATGTTTAGATTTTTTCAATTTTTGCTTTAGCAGAAAAGATTATTAATCTTTGGTGGTGAGCTTGCTACTTATAAAAAATAGTTTTCTATGAGCTTGGTAGCATATGGTGCAATGTTAATAGTTTTTTGTGATTTTGTTAGAATTTTCTCTGTGAGCTTGGTAGCGTATTGATCTTGAATAATACTAATTTTAATTTATTTTTTCTCCTAGAAAATTATCCTACACGTGAGAAGATTTAGTGGACTTGAACTTGAATTTTGACTTAACGTAATTGTCATGGCTGGGTAAGAACTTCTTATCCTCTATATTTTCTTATTGTTCTATTTTTATACTATATATAATGTTGAAGAATCAGTTTCAATTTTAGGATCTATTTATCTTGTTAATGCATAAATTAATGTATATCTTGGAGATTTTACATCAGCTTTTAATATTTAGGATCTCAAATAACTTATCTAAGTGTTGGATGGATTATCCAAGGTATAGTAAAGAGTATATTGATGGTGTTCAATCTTTTTTGGACTTTGCTTACTCTGTTGGAGATCCTCAAGCAGAACAAATTCAATGCCCATGTTCAAAGTGTTGTAATATCCATTTGTATCGAAGGAACGTAATATATGATCATTTAATATACTATGGCTTTGTTCAAGGCTATACAAGATGGATCAATCATGGGGAATGGGAAATACAGAAAAATGTTGGTACTAACATGGATGAAGCTCACTCATATGATGATATTGATGGATTGTTGAATGATACCTTTAGAGATATTGCACAAGATGAAGGAGCTTATGAAGGCCCAAATGAAGACGCCCAAAAATTTTATAATTTAGTTGATGAGGCAAGCCAAGAACTATATCTAGGTTGTAAAGGTTTCTCTAAATTATCATTCACAATTCGTTTATACTTGTTGAAGTGTCTCCATGGATGGAGGAATACTTCTTTTACTTCTCTCTTGGTGTTATTGAAAGAAGCGATTCCTGAGTTGAACATTCCTGAATCTTACAATAAAGCCAAGGCTGTGGTAAGGGATTTAGGTTTTGAATATAAAAAGATTGATACTTGTCCTAATGATTTTATGTTATTTACAGGTGACCATAAAGATGATGAGTATTGCCATGTTTGTGGAGCTTCTCGATTTGTTGAACATCCTGAAGTAGATAGTGAGCTTGAGTCTTCTAAGAAACCTCATCGTGTTCCTATTAAAATTTTGAGACACTTTTCGTTGATTCCTAGCATGGAAAGAATTTGATAACATGCATCAAGAATTTGCAAAAAATTATCGTAATTTGAGACTTGGCTTAGCAAGTGATGGATTCAATCCATTTCGAACCATGAGCATATCTCACAGCACATGGCCAGTTATGTCAATGGTGTATAATTTACCTCCATGGATGTGCATGAAATCAGAATACCTTATGCTTTCTTTGCGTATACCTTGACCGCGATCACCTGGAAATGACATTGACATTTATCTACAACCATTAATAGAAGAGTTGAAGGAGTTGTGGGAGTTTGGGGTAGAAATATATGATGCTTCAAGAAATCAAACTTTTCAAATGCGACCAGCTCTTTTATGGACAATTAATGACTTTCCTGCATATGCTATGTTGTCCGGTTGGAATACAAAAGGAAAGTTGTCTTGCGCTTGTTGTAATTATGGCACTAACTCGTTCTATCTAAAACATAGTCAAAAACTGTGTTATATGAGCCATCGTGTTTTTCTACTTATGGATCATTCGTGAAGATCTGACAAAAAGTCGTTTAATGGAAAGACAAAATTCAGGTCTCCTCCTCCTTTATTTCAGGGAACAAATCTGCTTAATAGCATACGGAATGTTGAAAATGTATTTGGAAAAGTGCAAAAGAAATCAAGTAATGGCCCATGGAAGAAACGATCAATCTTTTTTGAATTCCCGTACTGGCGACACAATTTGCTGCATCATAAATTTGATGTAATGTACATAGAGAAGAGTATAGTTGATAGTATAATTGGAACACTTTTGGATATTTCTGGCAAGACGAAGGATCATCCAAATGCCCGTTATGACCTCAAAGAGATGGGCATTAGGAAGAGCCTTCAACCAAAAGATACAAAGGATGGTAGGAAAGCAAAGCTTCCAACAACATGCTTTTCAATGTCTAAGGGAGAAAAATCTATTTTTTGTGGTGTTCTCAAAAGGCAAAGCTGCCTGACGGTAGTACTTCTAATATTTCTGGATGTGTGAAGCTAGCTGAAAGAAAAATATCTAATTATAAGACTCATGATGCACATTTCATGTTACATTACCTACTGCCTATACCTATTAAAAGCATATTTCGTGATCATGTTGCTATTCCTTTTATTCGTTTAAGTTCCTTCTTTCGTCCTTTATGTCAAAAAGTTATCACATTGGAAGAACTGGATCGTTTAGAACTAGAAATTAAAGAAACATTGTATCAGTTGGAGCGAATTTCCCCCCCTAGCTTTTTTGATATAATGATTCATTTGTCTGTTCATTTGGCGAAAGAGGTAAGATTAGTAGGTCCTGTACAACTTCGATGGATGTATTCTCCTGAAAGAGAAATGGGCACTTTTAAGTCATATTTTTGTAATAGAAGGCATCCAGAAGGATGTATTGCAGAGGCACGTCGGGTTACAGACTGTTTGAATTCATGCTCTAGATATTTTCATGGGGTGTACAAACCAAATTTAACAGAATACCCCGAAATGATGATGAGTGTGGATCACCAGATGTGCAAACTTCTAACCTGTTTCCTAATAGAGGTTGTCCACTAGGTGGAAAAAAGGGCGAGCCAACCTTTCTTGATAACAAGTCACGACATCAAGCACATGGATATATACTGAACAATTGTGATGAAGTTATAGAATATATTAGGTAAATTGATTCACTAGTATTATATCATTTATTGTATATACTTCTTAAATTATTTTACTCATCTGATTTCTAACAAATAACAATATTTGTTTTGTAGAGAGCATGAACTTGAGGTTAGTAATCAGGGAAACGGATCTAAATGGAGTAAGGCCAAAAATCATAGTCAAAGCTTCTCTCAATTGTTTGAAGCTCGTGTTATGCATGAGGAAGTGTCAGATTTGATAAAACAGTTATCGAGAGGACCCAATGCAGTTGCTAAAAGATATACAGGGTATATTATAAATGGGTATAGATTTCATACAAGGCGACGTGAAGCAAAGCTTAAAACACAAAATAGTGGCGTTACATTAGTTGCTTTAACTACGAGTTTTGCAACCTCTAAGGATAAAAATCCAATTGATGCAAATCAAACTTATTATGGTAAAATAGTTGATATCCTTGAGTTAGATTACTATAACCATTTTAAAGTTGTCCTATTTAAGTGTGAATGGTATGAGGCTAAAGAAGATATTTATGGCTTTACTTATGTCTACTTCAACAAAAGGTGCTCTCAGGAAGAGCCTTTTATATTAGCATCTCAAGCTCATCAATGTTTTTTATGTGAAGGATCCATATGATGATGATAAGAATTATGTTATGAAAACAGTCCCAAGAGACTTATTTAGTATGAGTGATGAAGCCGAATCTGATGTCCCCCAAAGTTATATAAATGAGCCATATGACCATTCAATGGGCCCTTCTATACCTGAAGATAATGGTGAAGTTGACTTAGTGAGGAGTGAAATACCAGCCACAGTTATTAAGGTCTATCCACGTGAATTTGTTGCTGAAGAACTTGAACATGAATCTGAGGATGAGGATGAGTTTGATATTAAGGATACATCATAAGTTCTTTCTTTTATTCTACAACTTAATTCTGCCTTACATAGTTAGCTTTAAGTCTTTGGAATTGGGAGTTAAAAATGGTTCAATTTACAAAGTTTTTAAGCTTTTACGTTTTATAGCTGTCACTTTGTTTTCTAATTCTCCAATAAAGTTATCATTGATTGCTTTTCTTGGTCTGAGAAATCTTTGAAGGTATACAACATTTTATCTTGTTTGCACTATATTTCTGCATTTCTGCACTATATTTCTGTATTTCTGCATTGCTGCACTACCTTTTAATTTTCTGCACTATATTTCTATATTTTCTGCAAACTTTACACTGCATTATTATATTTTCTGCACTAAATTCTTATTAGTTGCTATACTAACTATTATTTTTATATGAAGAATGAATCAAGGAGCAGCCTTAAAGAAAAAGGTTCTGAATTCTAACAACGGTTCAAGTCCAATAAAGAACCTATATTTTTTGCACTATATTTCTGAATTTCGGCACTATATTTCTGCATTTCTTCATCGCTGCACTATCTTTTAATTTTCTGCACTATGTTTCTTTATTTTCTGCTCTGTATTTTTATATTTTATTCACACTTCGCACTGCAATTTTGTATTTTCTGCATTGTTTTATATTTTATGCACTATATTTATGCATTTCTGCACTATATTTCTGTATTTCTGCATTGCTGGCACTACCTCTTAATTTTTTGCACTATATTTCTATATTTTCTGCAAACTTTACACTTCATTTTTATATGTTCTGCACTAAATTTTTATTAGTTGCTACACTAACTATTATTTTTATCTAAAAAATGAATCAATGAGCAGCCTTAAAGAAAGAGGTTTTGAATTCTAACAACGGTTCAAGTCCAATAAAGAATGTAAGTTTTGATTATCAATTTCGATCAAGTGCTGAGCTGCGCAAACAATTTCTAATTAAGAAGGAAAAACTTGACAATGAATGCAAGAATCTAGTTATAAAAGGAAAAAATTCCGATCAGGCACCACCTTATAAAAGGAAGAATTGTATGTCTGTTACATCAAATGCAAGTGAAAGACAACCTATGCAGAGATCAATTCAGTTTGAGGAGTCAATTCAAATGCAAGAGAGGAGTAAACTACCTATACATAAATCTGTGACCCAACTTTTATCAAGGAAAGAACTTAACACTTCCCATATGACTGAAAGAACACAAGGTGAAGAAGAAAACCAACTTGATATTGAGGAGCTACAAAATAACAAAAAAGCTAAGAAAAAGTCACTTGTACCAGCGATGAGTCTTAATCATTTTCTAGAAAAAAATGGGATACATGTGGGTGAAGAAGAACCTTATATTCAGCCAACAGATGATGTTAGATCTATGCCATCTCCATGTATTAATGAAAAAAATATTTAAGTGGCTGATGGTGTTGTGCCAGAAGAAGTTGATGAGTGTGTTCGAGATAAAGATATGGACATAAATTATTCAAAAGATGGTATGTTTTAAATCTTCTTTTGGTAGTTATATAAGTTTACTCGCATTGTAAATTTTATAGTAGTATAGTATGTTTTATCATATTTATTTAATACTACATTAAATCAGGAACTTTGGAGAAGAAAAAGGTTCGAGGACACACAACATGTGAGACTATTCATGCAAGAAAATTTGAAGAAAGAGAGGAGGTGACATTTGATCATGGACAAGCTGTCGGACCAACTGGAAAAAGAGAGTCTGATTTGAGAAATTTTCTAGGAATAATTGCTAGGAACTCTAGATTCATCACCTTGTTGTATACTGGTTGGCCTGCTATGCCAAAAGATACTAAACTACGCATGTGGGAATATTTCAATGTAAGAATACTCAACCTTTTATGTATCTATTTTTATATGTGTATTTTACTAGTAACATATATGTTATTTGTGTAGACCAAGTTTATAATTCCAGCAGAAGGAGAAAAATGGATGATGGATGGTCTTCGTGATGCTTGGAGGCGACATAAGAGTTATGTTAAGGAAAATTATTTTGATAAGTATAAAACACTGGAAGATAGGCTAAAAAATTGTCCTAGTTAGATACCAGAAGTTCAATTTCGTCAGTTGATAGAGTATTGGGAGCTTCCAAATGTTAAAGTGAGATACAAATAATGCATTTAATTCTTTAGCCCATATATATTAATTACTTTTTCTTAAATTACAGGCCATGTGTTCTTTAAATTCTCAAAACAGAAAGAAACAAAAATGGAGGCATCGAATGGGGCCTGTTGATTTTGGAAGAGTACGCATGACACTAGTATCATTTTAGACACGTTGTAGATAAATTTTTTTTTATCTTTTATATTTTGTTAGATTACATGTTAGTTGCTTATATTTTTACTTTTTTGTAGCGTGCAACCAAAGAGAATAATGAGGAACCATCAAAGGCTGAAATGTTTATTGCAACTCGTACAAAGAATGGAAATCAAGTTGATCCTGAAACTGAAGTTGTAATAGTAAGTAGTTCTTTTGACCGTTAATTGATTTTCAAAGCCCTTGACTTTTCAACTAAGTAATCATGTATGTACAGTAACTTCAATGTGTTGTTTCTTTCCTGCTTATGACAAGATTCATGACCTTAATTTAAGACAGTGTTTGACTTTTAGCTCTCATCTTGCTTTATCATGACAATTTCTAATGCATTATTTATAGGCTGAACTTCAAAATCGTCAAAACTTGGGGGAAACAACAGATGACTTATTTAAGGCAGTGTTTGGAAATGAGCAGCCTGGTTGAGTTCGATGCTATGGTAGATCTGTGACAAGAACTTCTTTAAAAAAAGATGTGGAAATCATCAAAAACAAACAAAAACATGCTGATGAAATCAATTCATTTAAGGAAGAAGTTAAAGAATTGAAGGAAGAAGTGGTTGAATTGAGAATGTTGGAAGGATTGAAGGAAGAAATGCAAGAATTGCAACAACTGCGACATCTCATGAAATTGTTGGTAAAAAATAATCCTAGACTAAACCTTGAGGATGATATGTTAAAGAATTGAAGGAAGAAGGGTTTATCGGATCTAACCAACCTTCTCCGGTTGATTCTAGTAGTGCACGGGCTACAAGAGGCCAAAATCTTCCACGTTCCTCTGGATCAACTCATGGCCCGACTCTTGGAAAGGTATTATCGGTTTGACTATATTTAGGTACAAAATACTAAGATATGCACAATATTTTTCATTTATGCAGCGTTATTATTTTCTGCAATATGTTTCTTCAAGTTTGTTCTATATTTCTGCATTTCTGCAATCAATACCACATTTTTCTACATTTGTGTGCTGCATTTTAGCATTATTTTCATGTGTTTCTACATATCTATGATTTACTGCCTCCCACATCATAACGAGTTTGTAGATTAATATTAAAATTTTGCATAATTGCAGTTTCACATATTATTGAATTATAGTTTTACATTTTCTAAGTATACTTACTTTCTATCTAATCAAGTTTCAATTTCACTTTGAACCTATAGGAAACTTATGGCGATGCAATAGGAAATGGTGGCCGAAAGTTGAGTTGATTTGGTTGACCAATTTTATCCATTTATGATTTAATATTATTCATGATATTGCATGAATAATTTGGATGTTTTAAATTTTATTAAAAGTACTATAGCACACTTTGAAGTTGTTTGCATTACTAACTGTTGATGTTGAATATTAGAATATTTCAAAGTTTTTGTATTGTGAAGATATTTTTGGTTCTCTATTATTTAATGTGATGCTTTATATTTCTTATTTAAAAAGTGGTTTCAAGATACATATTATAATAATAATTTGTTTTAAAAAGTCCTGTCATTATATTTTAATTTTTAATTAAAAAGTCGTGGCTTAGCTTGTATAAATGTGGCCACATAGATATAGGCATAACTACCTTCACCAACATTTTTATAGTGTGGCTGAATGTTGAGAAACAAGCAACGAGTTTAAAGTGTTGCCTATAAAGAATGAAATGTGACACTTCAAAAGTGTTGTTTTAAAGCATAAAAGTGTGCCCGTAGATGGTATACAGAAGCGTTGTCATAGGTGAATGCAAAGGCAACACTTCTTGTATTTCGTAGCCTCTTCCTCTTAAAAGTGTTGCCTTAGGGAAAAGGTTACGCTTGTTTAGGCCACCCCTTTAAAAGCGTTGCAATAGGTAAAAAAGTGTGCCCTTTGATCAAAGGCAACATTTATTTATAGTTTAGGCCACAGTTTTCAACTGTGGTTGGAGGGCAAATTTGTTGTAGTGAGGAGAACTTGTTTCTCTTTGGATAGGTTCGCTATTGATAGTATGGTTGCCCAAGCGACTTGGCGATGCGCCAAAGTTCACTTTGGTCGCCTAGTGGGCTGTCCCTCCTAGCCTATGTTCTGGATAAATGGGCGAGATGGGTTGAGGATCACCCAATGGGTTGGCGATTAGCCCAACATAACTCACCATCGCCTAAGTGAGCTGCCCATTTTTGGAGCTTACTGGAAAATTGGGCGAGCCAAGGGTTCACTTGGTGAGTCGCCTAGTGCCCTTGGCGAGCCAAGAGGGTCCAATGGGCGAGCTCCATCGTGAATTCCATAATTTTTAAGTTTTAAGTTGGGGTCTTTATGTAGTCTTTCCAAAACTTGAACTAACACTTTCCCACTCTTTTCCTAACAAGTATATATACTTTTTAAGGTCAAATTCCTTCAATTTTAGTTACTCCCACTTAATAAAAGAAGAAACCCAAAAACATCAACATTCTCTCAGAAACTCTCTCCACACTCAAGAAGAAGAAGAACACATTGCAGCTAGGGTTGCTGGAGTTTCAAGGTTCTTCCACAAATTTCTTGGAGCTTCTTACTTGAGGTATGGTTGCCTTTCATCCTTGGGTAGCTATCACCCAAAGAGCCCCTTCAAATTATGTTTTCAAGATATCAAATCCCCCAAATTATAGGGTTTTCATTCTATAACGTAGGTCTTCTTTCCAAAACATTTTCATTCCTTAATTATGATTGTTTATGGTTGTTTATGACGCATTAGGAATATATTGATGGATAATTGATGTTTATAATGAGAATTCCCCATAGACCCATGTGTTCCACATATTTATAGATCTAGAATTGATATTGTGGGTTGGATGATATTATGAATGAGTCAATTGAATATGTTTATGTTCATTAAGCTATTGAATCATGAATTCCTTATATATTATGTAGTAATTGTATATAGTTTGGTTGATTGTGATTTCAAGACCCTTGAAGGGCAAAGGTATGAAGATTATGCCTCTTTATGGGAATTATGCATGAGATTGTGATGTACTTAGATAGTAATGATTATATATCTATTGTGTTGTTGTGGTATTGATGGAAAGATCCTTCATCCCTATACGCCATACATTTGGTTATGCATGAAGTATATATGTATGCTTATGGTAATCTTGTTGTGTTGATTGAAAGGACATTCTCATGATCATAATGCGACTACAATGTGAAGGGTTTAATCACATGCTAGTGTTTCTAAAGTGAAAGGAGCATTCTCACTTAAGCAACCTATGAGCTATTATGATGATATGTTGGCATCAGTGCCTAATGTATGGTTTTATGAATATGAACTTAAGTAAAGGCTAACGGTGACTTTTAAAGGGAATAATGCTTAGCACCGAGAGGACATGAAAGTGAGATGGGGGCTTTTACGTTTAGCAAGTCCGGCTTCCCAATGTATGTTAGCTCATGAGATGGAAACCTTCTACATTTAGCAAGTCCGGGTTTCTAGTAGAAATCTCCTTGTCTCATAACTATGTGCCCACATAGGTCTTAGCTAGTGGATCCACCTCGAAGCTACTATGTTGGTTCTACCTTAGGCAAGTAGAACACATCTTTTTGGTGTGGAGTTAGAACACCGGATTCCATGTAGCTCACATGGTCTATATCGGTTATTGCATGTCTTCCCTAAATTAATATGAATGTGAACTATGGTAAGGTTCTCTTATGTTATGATGCTATGATGACTTATGAGCTAAGTATGAAAAAGGTATGTATGAATGTCTTCCCTCTTATGTATGTTGACTATGACTATGGTAAGATATTTATGTTGTTGGTGACCTAAATGTAATACTTAGCATTTGGTAGGGTTATGGGACATTACTTTTGCATTGCACTAGTGTGGCTTTGGGTTGCTTGTATGTTGGTTTCGTTTATGTTTCTTCATAAATGTGCATAATGGTTTCTAAACTTGATAAAGGCATGTTTTCAACTAAATGTCATTGTTATGCATGTTTAAGGATTTTTGTGCATTGCATCCATACTTAGTACAATTAATTGTGCTAACCCATATTTTCTACTTTACTATGAGTGTAGGTTCCGGCCGTTGATACTAACTGATAACGTTCAAATAAACTTGTTGAAAAGAAATATAAACGATCGTATGCAATATATTTACCCAACTATGAGTCGGGGTCGAGCCCACAAAGAATATGGAAGAATATTGTCAATAGAAAATATTTAACTTGATAGTCGTTATATAAAAATGGGGGGATTTAAATAGAAATAAAATAAAAACAATAAAAATAGCTTTGAACTAAGTATTTATTTATATTCATATTATTAGAAATAACTAGGAATGTGTTCCCCATAAGCTCATAACGCAGTAATCCTAGTAATAGCAATCATTTCCTAGTGTATTACATGCAAAGTGATAAGTTAGGTATCCCTAAATCTTTGATACGGCATCTACATAATTTCACCCCGCACCTTGGGCCGACTACGTGTGTATAATTTACTAAGTCTTACCTTCACCTAATATTAGGCATCACATCAATGTATGACTTAGTTTTCATCCATGCACCAATTAACATTAGACTATTAGATAGTATCACATTAAATCTATGTTGATAATTATTTTCTTATTAACTACAACCTTGGTTCGGCAAGTAGCGACAAGGCGAGTTCTAACGTTGGCCACCGTTAAAAAGACTTCTAAACGAAAGAACTATCAATGCATGCAACAACACTATTCAAGAATTGCTTACTTACTATTTATACTTTGTTAATCGCTTATTGTTCCCACAACCCTAATTAAGAAATTTAGCTACTCATTATCTCAAAAACACAATCAAAATCTATTAAAATAAATATGTTTGTGTTAATCATAAAAATCTAAGAACAATAGTTAAACTATCTTTTATTAATCACGAATACAAATATATAATAAAGGAGAAGAAAGAATAAACCACAATTCTCCGGCCTACACGGCGGTTCTTCCAAAGTTCCTAAGCTAGAAGAAAATTTATATTGTGTATTCTTTCTTGGTTCTTGGCTCCCCAAAGAATGCCCTATTTATAAATATAGAAACCCTAAAATAAGATAATTGAGTTCAAGAGAAATTAGGATATTAAAACCCAATTAAATTGGGTTTTCCGTATTGTACGCGTGATTTCTCAATTTCCCTGGTGCGCCGCCTTCCATAATTCTGCACAATTCACTTGCTGCCACGTGGCAGCAGCAAGAAACACGAGTAAGAATTGAAATTCCACAATTTGCAGCCGCCATTTCCTTATGTATATAAATATATTATTCTATTAAATTTAATCTATTCAGCTGTCTGTTTGATTTCCTTCTTCAATCCTCCATTTTTAATTCGTTTTAGCTCCAAACTTTTTCATTTTTCACCAATTTAATCCTACAAATAAAATATATTATTTAGCACAATCCATAAAAAATTTACTCAAAAAGGAAAAATATAAATAATAAATGTGAGACAAATAATGATTAAAAATATGTATTTTGACCTCACATCAGTTACTACTTCCTTCAAGGTGAAGCTTGGGTCGACTATTCCTTAGGCTTGGTGAGTCCTCAAGTTCGAGGACAAGTTTCCATTGATTCTAGTTTCTAGTCTACTTCTTATGTTTAAGACTATACTGTATTTCCTATTTTTGGAGACTCTATTGATGTAAAGGGCTTTGAGCCTATTTGTACTCTTATGTTCTAGATGGTGATTGAGACACATCTAGTTCCTATTTTCCTTTATCAAAGAAGTTGACTTCGATTGTAAAAGTTTAATTTTTTCAGTATTTTTCCATGCCTTTATTTGATGATGATGTTAAGGGCTTGTAGGCGAACCCTTCGGGGTCAAGTACACCATGTTACTTCTAGGGGGTAGCCCCGGGTCGTGACAGGTGTATTGCTTAACTTGATTTGTACATGTAGGAGATGGAATATTAATTTTCATCTTCTCTTTCTCAAGAGCCAGGGAGTTCTTATGCATTGTTTCCATTCATTGACTACTAGACATTGTAGAATTTTTATGTCCTAGTCCTCGATTCTTACCTATAAAACGTAGAGAAAATAAATAATATTATCAATACTTAACATAGTGTTTTGGAGCATGATAAGTTGAACAACAACGACAAGAACTCATTGAGAAGAAGAGATTGTGAAATAGAAAAGAAACAGTGTGTAATAGCTAGGTTGTACATAACGATTACTAGTTGAATATAACTTTCTGTTTAACAAATAAATATATATATCTTACATGTTTCAGTTTCTTGGATGTAGTGGTTAACAACATCATTAGATTGAGAAAATAACTTCTTAGCTGGCATATTCCCTTTCTCACCCAACGATTTAAGTCCAACTCCTCATACTCGTCCCCATCCCTTTACAATAGAACAAGGTGCAACAAATGTATATCTCAAAGTACTCTTGTTAGTTGAACTGTCCTCATTTTCATTCTTGACTAGTTTCATCTTGAACCTGCGAAAAAGTCAAAAAGTAAAAAATAATAAGGAAAAATGTCTGACAGTGTAGTTACAAAATAAATCATGATTTCATAAAGTGTAACAATAAATATATCAATTCATAAAAAAGATACTTTACCTCATTAGTTCTTTTTCGTTTCTTTTGTGAAGGACTTCCTAACTCTACAATATCATCATTCATTTGTTCAATAATCTCAAAGGAATCACGAGGTTGAGTCTTCATAACGACTTTCCAACCTTTGTTGGAATTATCATTAGCATAGAACACTTGGGATGCTTTGTTTGCTAAAACAAATGGCTCATTTATTTTCAAAAATCTTCGCAGATTAACACTCACAAAATCATACTCATCCTTTTTAACTCCTTTTATTTCATCATACATATCAAACCAATTACATCGAAATAGAACCACTCTTCTATCCATGACAAATTGCAACTCAATCACATCTGTTAATACACCGTACTAATCAAGGTTTTCACTATCTTTATCATTCTCACCAAATACAACAACGCTACAACTTTGAGTCCTTAACTTTTTATCATAATCTTCTACATGAAATCTATATCCATTAACAACATAACCATTAGAACGCCTAAGATATTGTGTAGGACCGCGTGAAAGTGACAGGAGATCTTCCATCATACGACTATCATCTCCTTTGTGCAATTGTGCGACCTATTAACAATATTAGATTGATTATTTTAGAATTAGTATTAACATATTTAAATATCAAATTTGATGTTTATGTATTACTCACCCTATCTATAAACCATTCAATAAATTGTCGGTTCCATTTTGCATCAGACAAGTGTCGAGAATTCTCATGAGTTTGTGCAAACTCTCTACGAAATTAAAGTGAACCATAAATCTCTTATAGAAAGGAAATTATCCTAAAGGAAATGATAATAATAGGATGATATGAAAGAACTCTACATACTCGAGAAATGGTAAGACTTCATCACAATTCCTCAGTGTGTATATATATGCTTATTCTAATTCATCTGCTTCAACATCACATGGAGGTTTAGCTCCTAGAGTTCTTCCGGGTTGACATAATATAGATAAGCCTACACTACATTTTTTTAAACCACCATCCAAATTTCATTCAGGTTGATTGATATTTGTGTCAATTCTATGCAGATACCTCGAACGTAAGGTCATGCATTCAATTGCAATATAGCCTTCTACAATACAACCTTCAGGACATGCCCTATTACCAATGAGAGATTTCAAAAAATACAACCATCGTTCCACAAGATACATCCACCGATAGTGAATTGGTCCAGCAACCTTAGCTTCACTAGCTAAATGAATAGGTAAGTGCACCATGACATCAAAAAATGAAGGAGGGAAGACCTTTTCTAACTTGCAAAGTGTTATGGGAATTTGAGCTTCAATATGATTCAAGTTATCAATTTTCAACTCCTTTGATCCAAGAACACTAAAAAAGATTGATAAATCAAGAAGTGGTTTACACACTTCTTTAGACATCATACCACAAAGTGCAAGAAGGAGTAAATGTTGAAGAAGAACATGACAATAATGACTTTTCAATCCAAATATCTTGTGATCTTTTAGGTTCACACATTGAGAAATATTAGATGAAAACCCATCAGGAACCCTTGGATTTTTTAAGAAAAGGCATAATTTGTGCTTATCTTCAGGAGACAATATGTAGCATGGAGTGGGAAATTCAATTTTCTCCCTATTTTGAATTGGATGCATGTCCGACCTAATGTTAATTTCCTGCAAGTTTAACCGTGTTTTAATTGTGTCCTTGGTCTTTCCTTTGACACTCATTATTGTACCCATAATATTATCACATATATTCTTTTCAATATGCATAACATCCAAATTGTGTCGCAACAGGAGACAATTCCAATATGGAAGTTCAAAAAAGATGCTTTTCTTGTTCCAATTATCCTGCCATTTTTCATGTGAAATCTTCTTCCTTTTCTTTGGATCTTTTGATAACGGAAGCCCTTCAAGATCTTGCACTTTATCAAATATCTCAATACCAGAACGTATTTTGGGTGCGGGACTTTCCTCTTTGTTTTCATCAAATGTCTTCGTCTCATTCCTCCATTTATCACTATGAGGAATGTAACGCCGATGACCCATAAAACACCGCTTCTTACAATTAGCCAATCGAATTGAAGAATTATCTTTATTGCAACATGGACATGCCAATTTTCCTTTTGTACTCCACCCAGATAAGTTTTCATATACTGGAAAGTCATTGATGGTCCATAACAAAGAAGCCTGCATCTTAAAATTTTGTCTAGTTGATGTATCAGAAGTCTCAACACCAACTTCCCATAACTCCTTCAATTCCTCTATTAATGGCTGGAGATATGTATGTATTGCATCTCTAGGACCATTTGGACCAGGAATAATCATTGACAAAATGAAATTTTCTTGTATCATACACAACCAAGGTGGTAAATTATAAGGAATAAAAACCACAGGCCAAATGCAATGTGAGGTTTTTGAATTCCAAAATGGTTGGAATCCATCAGTAGCAAGTCGAAGTAAAAAATTATGAGGGTCAAGTGCAAATGAAGGATGAAGTTCATCAAATGACTTCCATGCCATTGAATCAGCTGGGTGACTCATTATTCTATCATAAACTCTTTCATCCTTATGCCATGTCATTAGAGTAGATGTCTTTGTAGACATAAACAACCTCTGAAGTCTAGGCTTGAAGGGAAAATAGCGTAAGCTCTTTAAAGCTATCTTTTTACCTTTCTTATTACTTGTTTCCCCACTATGTGTATTTATTTTCCATTTGGACGCACCACAAACTTTGCAAGAATCGAGTAAGCTATCCTCCTTCGAATATAACTTGCAATCATTAGTACAAACATTAATTTTGTTATAAGAAATCCCAAGTTCTTTAATTATCTTCTTCGCCTCATAATATGAGTTTGGCAAAACAGCGCCATCAGGCAACAACTCCTCTTTCAATATTTTCAATAACATTGCAAATGACGCATTACTCCAACGACTCATACTTTTGATATGAAGTAATTTGATCAAAGAGGAAAGCTTTGAAGCTTTTGAATTTTGGTATAGTGGCTGCTCGAAATCCTTCAATAGGCTGTAAAAAAATTTTGCTTCAACATTTGGTTCTTCCACAAGTAAATCATCACAATCTATGTGTGTACTTCCTCCATGATGATTAGGATATAAATCTCTCAACAATTCTTCTACTTCATTATCACTCTCACATTCTTCTATTGCATCACCAGCTTCATCATTAGATTTTGTATCTGATTCTGGCTCACCCAAACGTTCTCCATAATGAAACCAAAAAGTATAGTTTCGAATTATTCCATACACTAGCAAATGTGTCTTAACTGTTTTACGAGTTCCTAAAATTGTATTGAAACATTTTTGATACATGGACATCGTATTTTATTTTCTTCTCCTGTTCTTTCAAAGGCATAATTCAAAAGCTTCTGCACACCGTCTAAGTATATTTCATCAAATCGATTGTCAACAAGTTGTATCCATTTCTTACTACGTGCCATACCTTATAGTATACATAAAAATAAGATTTTGAAAAATAAAGTAAAATAAAAATCAAAATATGCGCACAACTTGTTACAATTTGTTTTACACAACTAAGTTGAACTCTAAGATTGCACTTTCTAGTGGACTTTAGCTACTTGTTCAGTTACTGAATTGTTGTATACTTTCATATCGCAAAGAAAGACGCAAATATAATATTTCCTGCCAATATGTTGACATACCAAACTTGAACAACAAAAAGTGTAAACTTAGAAAAATTACAGAAAAGAACTCCATATACAAAGAAAAATAGTTAGAATGTCTCTCTCAGAACTTGAAGGTTTTCTTCAGGATATCCTTAGCTTTTCACTCATGCTTTCTTTCCTGTCTATCATTTATGATTATTTTCTATGAGAATCTTATTTCTTGACGCGATTTAATTATTTTTTTTAAAAATGCTAGTAGTTGCTTGTTGACCAGAGAACGCCATAAATGACCATTCAAATTGACTTGTCTATTGTAAAAAATAGAGCTTGGTGATCACTATTTTTAGTTGATTGTTCATAGACTCCAAAGTCTAGTAAATCAGTGATGTTAACATATGTGTAGATTAACGACATGTAACAAATTAATGAAATAAAACAATTACTAACTCGATCGAGACTCGAATATAATGAATCTTTAGGTTGTACACTTCATATGCCTAAAACAGGAAACTCAGATTCAAAGCAGTTTTAGCCCGTTCTCTAATAATTAAACTATATACGTGAACAACAAAATGATCATTCGATAGTTATCGTTAATGATCAATACGAGAATAATAGATCAACAAAAGTTGTTCATTCTATTTCCAGAAATTCCAAAAAAGGTTCTTTTAGTCATTTATATTTGGCTCCTAAAGTACATTAAGCTAAGAGAACTAGAATTTGATTATAGTATGAGCTTTGTGAATATTATTTGAATACAACACCTGATGAAATTATGGACTTGTTATACGAGGATTAGGAGATTGTACCAAAAAAGCCATTGAATCGTAAACCATTATTTGAAACGATGGATCTGGTGAAACTAATAGGTGACGAGAACATGCTATAGTTGTCAAGAATGATGCAGAGCAGACTGCTGCTGATTCAATGATGAAAGTTCTCAATGAAAGTGCAAATGGAGTTCTTTAAGAAACCAACAACCTTATTCTGGCAGCGACTAGAATAGTGGATTTCAAGCACAGGAGTGAAAAAAATGAGTTTCAGAACAGACATACTACTATTAAATTAAACAAAGAAGAAGAGACAAATGCTAATGAATACAAAGTCCTTCAGAATGCACAAGGAAACAATTCTCACACTGTAGTGGCTAAGGATTCACCTGATAATTCATTCAAGCGTAGGAAGCTTCTATGTCCAGCATTTGATGAGAACAACTATAGGAGTGATTTGAATCACCAACTTCCTTGGCAGTCACTTGCCACGCCTAAAATAGGGAACTCAGATTCAAGCGACTTTTAGCCTACTCTCTAATAATTAAACTATCTAGGTTAACAACAAAATGATCACTCCATAGTCATCGTTAATGATGAATACAAGAACAACATATCAAAAAAAGTAGTTCATTCTAATTCCAGAAATCCCAGAAAAGTGTTTTTAGTCCCTTATCTTTTGGCTCCTAAAGTACATAAGCTAAGTGAACAAGAATTTGATTATAGTATGAGCTTCGATTAAAATTATATGGATACAACAGTTGATGAAATCATGGACTTGTTATACGAGGAACAGAAGATTGTACCAAAAAAGCCGTTGAAACGTAAACCATTTATTTGAAACGTTTGATCTGGTGAAACTAATAGGTGAGGAAAACATGGTACAGTCGTCAAGAATGATGCAGAGCAGACTGCTAATTCAATGATGAGAGTTCTCAAAGAAAGTGTAAATGAAGTTCTTGAAGAAACCATGAACGATATTCTAGCAGAGACCATAATGGTGGATTTCAAGCGCAAGAGGGAGACAAATTGAGCTTTACAACAAACTATTGTTAAAGTAAACAAAGAATAAGAGAAAAATGCTAATGAATACACAGTCCTTACGAATGTACAAGGAAACAGTTCTCAAACTTCAGTCGCTAAGGATTGAGTTGATATGCCATTCAAGCGTAGGAAGCTTGTGCGTTTAACATTTGATGAGAACAACTGTAGGAGTGATTTGATTCACCAACTTCCTTGTCAGACACTTGACACGGGCAATGATAAATCTTGAGAAAAACTATGCATGCTCAGTAACTATATTATGAAGATCTGGGATAATCTAGATAAAAGGATGAAAATTCAATATCCTAATTTTATATCGTAGGGACAACATAGTGAGTGAATTATACATAATACTAGAGGAATTAAAAAAATGCCTATGTATTCGAAATTATATACTCTGAACTTATCAAATGGATTAAAAGGAACTCGAGCAGATTTGAAGGAGGATTTAACTAGAATATGGGAGAGCATTGCGAAGGAGACTTCCTACACTACATGCGTAAGAACACCTACTAGGATAAGAGGTGAAGTACATAGTTTCTTTTTTATGGAAATCGTGTATTCTATGTGATTAGAAGATTCCTTAGCTCAAACAAGTTAAGTCTTAAGCCTGATTTGGTGGTTAACATAGATTAATTACTGAAACAAAATTGACTTATCAATCGTCGAGAATAAAACATAGTAATCACTATCTTTAATTCACTGGTCAAAGACTCCACATACAACTGAATCAGTCAAGTTAAAATATTTATCGATTCACGTCCCACAACAGATAAATAAAAGAAAACAATTACTTGTGTGGTAGTATATAGAAAATAATCAGTTTTGTTACTACAAGTTGATAAGGACTCCAATATAAAGAATCTTTGTGTTTTATCATCATCAACTAATCAAACGACAATCAAATATTCATTCATACAAGGAACTTTGGTGTCCATTGAAGAATGGAAATCACGAAGCATAGAATAACAGAAGAAGGGTGTCGGCCTCTTAGTTATTTTTCAGGAAAAAAAAGCTTTACTCCATGGGTTATGTGATTTTTCGAACACACATTATTCTACAAACTTGAATACACTTCAACAAATTAAACCATCAATTAGAATCTGAACTCAATAAAAAAAGAAAATTGGGCAAACTTGAATGACATAATAGAGAACATGAAGAAAAAGAAAAGAAAACTTACCAGAATTTCGTAGTAGAGAGAAGCAAACAGAGACGTTGATGATCAATAGATAGGCTTTGAGGAAGAGCAAGATAACCCTAGGTAGAACATGTACTTGATAGAGATGAAAAAGAGAGCATGTGTTCTTGAGAATACGTAAAGGCTAAGTTACGACCATTGGGTATTGAGAGACAACGATTTTTTTTTTTAGATATTTAGGAAATAAGGCTTCTTTTGGCACCTACTTTTTCAGCAAAAATAAAGTTGATTTTATTAAAAATTTTAGGGATGTTTTGGCGGTGTGCTCTACCGCTTATAACTCTCTCAATAACAATTGGAACTAGTTATTAATATTTTTAGGGACCAGCTTTCGCACCTTCTAAAAAACATATAGATTTTAGGACCAAAATATAATCTCGTCCCAATAGGTATACTTTTAGCGACGGGATTATTAAATCGTCCCTAAATATTGGTCATAAATAACCCTTTTTCTTGTAGTGAATATTTTTCCTTAGCTTTGAAAAATTGAAGTTTTCCATTTTCGAGAAACTGGAAGTGGGTTTTTGGGACTCTTCAACCTTGACCTTTATAAAGACCAAGTTAATCTTACCCAGTTGATGGAAACACAATTTGGTAACAATTTTTATCTTTTTATGATGTCTATCTGAAACCCCAAGTCTTGGGGTTTAATTATATGATTATGGGTTGATGTAGCTGCTAGGTATTGTTAATTGATAGTTTAAATGATGTTTAAAAGTGATTTTAATTCAGTAATTGTGGTTTAATTTAAAGGGTTGTAGTTGCAAATGCAACTCTACCTTCGTGTTTTTGGCTTGCTCGAGAGAGAGGTTTTAAAACCAAGGTTACTTATTTTATGGTCTGTGAGTATTGGATTGTATGGGTTCAGCACGAGAGAGTGAATGGACTAAAGCGTAGGCTGTTCTTAATTGCTGCTTATTGGTGTTCGAGAGAAACCAATTTGATTCGGGGTAAATTGTTAGAGAGAAAGTTTATCTCCACAAAAGTCTAGCTTATTCACTGATTTACATCTATTTACTATCAGTTGCAATTACCCATTTGTCTACCTTACCCACCATCCAATCACATCCCAAGATCCCGTCGCTTTACTTGTTAATATTTGAAATATGCTTTTATTCATTAATGTTTTTACGTATGATTGACTTGAACATATTTGTATTTGGCTCTTGAATCTTAAGCACGTACTATTCCATGTGGGATTCGACCCCAATTCATTTAGTTGGGTTATATTATTGACTAACTATCATTGGCACTTATTATTGGAAAAACTGTCCTGATATGTGAAATAAAAAAATGGCACCGCTGCTAGGGAGTAGTGTTGTTTAAGATTCTTTAGCTAAGTTGAGTTTTCTTCTTCTTAGTTATAGTAGAACTTACTTAAGTTTAGTTTTGTTCTGCTTGTTTGTGTTTTGAAATAGGAAATATGAGTGTGAACGGCAATAATGTTAGCCAAGTAGGCCACCAAGACAACATTGAAAACCTCAACGATGTCAACGAACCTAATGCTAATGGCCCCCATCTTATGGGTGGTATTGTTTCCATTCGCTTGCCTCCGACCGAAGGGAATGTGGTGTTCCGCATCACAAGTACTATGTTGTATCTATTGCTATTGAAGGGGCGGTTCGGTAGTTTGGCTCTTGAGGATACCCATGAGCATATTAGAAACTTCGTAAATGTATGCTGACCATTCTCCTTCAAGAACATATCCCAAGAGTCGGTCAGGTTGAGGTTGTTCCCGTTGTCTTGGATGGGAGGAGCATGTAAGTGGTTGGCTGAATTGCCACGTGAATCAATCACTTCGTGGGAGGAGTTGGTTACCGCATTTCAAGTGCGATTTTTCCCTCCATCGAAGATGTTGACTCTTCGGGATAGCATTCAGGGCTTCAAGCGTCTGGAGGGTGAGCCAATTCATGAAACTTGGCTGTGATTCAAGAAGTTGGTGCTCCAAAGCCCAACTCATGGCTTGCCTGACAACGTGTTGCTGCAGTATTTTTACCGGAGCCTTGACTCGATAAACAAAGGTGTTGCTGACCAACTTTCTCCAAGAGGTTTGATCCAGCAACCTTATTTGATAGTGGGTTAACTCTTGGATGGCATGACCATAATCAACAGGGCGTGGTACATCTGTGAAGACCAGGTCTCACCTCTCACGTTTAAATTGACCAAAGAGAAGATGGAGAAAGACCAAGAGAGGGACAAAAACATGGCCAATATTATGACACAACTTGACATTTTGTCCATAAATGTCATGGGAGCTGGTGCTCTAGGTGTCAATGTCATGGGTGTCGGGTGTGTTAATCCGGATGAGGCCAAGTTTGAGGCTTTGTATAATGAAGAAGTGAATTTCCTAGTCAACCAAGGTAGTGGTTATCGTTAAAACTACACGAGGCCAGGTGGTAACAAAGGTTGATACAGGGATAAAGGTTGGAAGGATCATGATCGAGAATGGAGGGATCGAAATCCAAATTTGAAGGATGGGGAGAAGGATAGTATGTGCCTCCCGACGAGTGTCAAAAGCCAAAGGATTCAGAAGGTGGCTGGTCTAAGGATGTGCTTTCTTGTATCCTCAACAAAGTTGAGGGGTCAGACAAGATTTTGAAAGAGATGAAAGAAGACGTGTCGACCCTTTGGCAAACTGTTACCTACTATTCAGTATCGATCAAGCAGTTGGAGACCCAAATGGGTCATATCTCATCTCATTTAAACCTGAGACAACAAAGGGATCTACCTAGTGATACTATGGCTAACCCCAAGAATGAGGTTTGAGTGTGGACTTACTGAAACGACCCCAAAAATGCCCGAAAATGTGCTTCGGAAACACCTATAATTGTAATTTCCATATATCTCAAAATCCGTGCATGATTTCGGAAATTCGACTTCATATTCTTATTCAGGGGGTCAAATTGAGTGGGAAATGGGTCTAACCCGAATTTTAGAGCAACCGTATCAAAATTCGAAAATCGCAAAAAATGCGATTTTCAGGGTCAACTTTAAAGGGG
>NW_006238974.1:1131455-1153635 GCF_000226075.1 Solanum tuberosum
ACCTATGTTTAGAGGTGGTGTTGGACAAGTTGTGTATTATGCTTGAGCTTGACTCATCTATGGTATTTTTGTATCGTTCTTATTTTTGTTTCTCTTGCTCCCTTAGTCCCGATTCCCCCCTTAATTATGCTTATCGCTTATGGTCATTTTATTTGCTTCCGCGACCAAGGATGTGTAATGATACGCTATGAGGCTTGTTTGGGGTTCCTTCGGGTTCCCCATTCGCCGGTCACGTCTTGGCCCTAGGCTTGGGTCGTGACACTTACGTCATGCCACGACGTTAACTAAGGAACTGCTTGGGAGGCAACCTAAGTTTTATTTTCTTTCTTTTTAAGTTTGAAATAATGGTGTGTTGATTTTGCAGGTCAAAGTGTGGAAGTTGTTTGAAAAGTGCAGGTTGGTGAGCTGATAGTCCAGTTGGGAACTCGACGAAGATGTTGGCGAGCCCGACTTGGACTGTTGTTGGACTCAAGACAATTTTAAATAACAGTCTGTAAAACTCAGCGACCCCAGGAGCAACTTGGCGAATCACCGACCAGGTCAGCGATCACGATCTAGTCCACCGTTTGAACCCCCACATTAACTGGAGGTCCTGTAAAACTTGGTGAGGTAAGTGCCCACTCGTCTTGTACCCAAATGGGTCGGCAAATAAGAGTAATGTCACCGAATGGGCGAGAACTGGTTTGGTTTTAAAGGCCAAAGGTTTAAACTTTCAAACTCTTTCACTTTCCCTCACTTTTGAACTTCCCAAATTCACACCCGCACTTCCCAAATGACTTTATTTTGTCCAATGAAGGAACGCTTGACGTCATTCGTAAGGGAAAAAGTCGTCAAATGGCCAAATTTGGCGAAACCGGGAGAAGTCTGAATATCCCGAGGGCATGAGAGTAATGGTCTTAGTTTTATTTGATGGATGCATGTTTGATTTTGTTTCCGGGGGTTGCTGGGTTGAATTTGAGAAGATGGACAGAAAGTAGGCACGTTGGGTCATTTCGCGAGCTGGGTAGAGCTCGCTGAACCGTTCGGTGGTTCACCGAAGTTCCCCATATCGCCTTTAATTTTATGTTAAATGTGAAGTTTGGCTCTTTAACTTTCGGCAAGAAGCCTGAGGTGGCCAAAGTCACTCGGCGAAAGTCCTCCTTAATCTCCCTTTGTCTGGGACCCTGACCCTTAATTGCACTGTAACTTTCAGCGGGCTAGTTCATGCTTGCCAAATGCTATCGGGATTTGCCGAAAGGTCTTTCCCACCGCCGATAGGCCATTTTTCGGAGATCTTTTTGACCCAATCCTTTCGGCGTGCCCGATCTAGCTCGCCAAAGAGATTCGATTACTCGCCAACTGGTTCGGCGAGTTTGTCTGCAACTACTTTTTTTGTGTGCATCTAATTGAATTCTTTCTAACTCTTTGTGATGTGTTTATAGATATGGCTAGACCAAAAGTTACTGGTAGAAACATGTCGGCCCGTAAGAGATGCAAAGCGATAGATATCAATGAGGATGCAGCTGCATGCAGAGGCAAGACCACCAAACTTCCCACAACCTGTGGGAAAGGAAAGGCACCTGCGTCACCGGAGGCCATCTCCGACAGTGACGGTATCTACGCTGCTCACCTCACCACTTCTGAGAGTGACGGTGAGAACCTGGAGCATCAGGCTCCCACATCTGAGCCTGGGGATGAGGTAGTAGCAGCATAGATGGCAAAGCTGCGTTCCAAAAAGATGAATGATCCCTCTAGGATCAGGACTCCTCAGGCCACCACTACTCCTCCTCCTTCTCCAACTCCAGCACAGGCGGTTGTCTTAGCACCACCACTATAGGGTCATCCTCCCAAGATTATGAACAGACTAAAGACCGAGGGGCCGAGGACCATTATCGAGGAGAAGCGTCTGTCCACTGATGGAGTTATTCACAGGTACCTAGAGATAATGAGTTACCTAAAGTCACACAACTTCCAATTCTTCACCAAGCCCTATGGCCCTTACATCCCTAATAGGGTACGGGAGTTCTTTGCTGCCTATGGAGCCTTGGTACCACAAAGAAAGAAGTAGGCAACTGCATTCAAGCAGGTTTACAACGTAGTTGTCCGGGGAAAGAAGGTCAAGTGTGACAATTAGGCTATTAATACTGTCTTAGGGTGTCCTGATAATATCGATGACAAGTGCCAGCATCTGATCTGGACAAAGACACTAGAAAAAATGAAGAAGTGGTTGGACCCACTAATATAAGATGCCCAAGTGGCTGGAGATTGGAGTGTAGATTGAAAAAAAGGATCTAAACATAGCTGCAAGGTTCTGCTTTAGCTTCATCAGCAACACTATCATGCCATCCCAGAATAAGTCGATTCTCTACCTAGCCAAGGCAGCTTATTTAGTTTGCATTATTTATGAGACGAGGATAAATCTAGGGATAAATATGGCACAAGAGATGGTCATGAAGGCCAAGCAGTGACAAACCTCCCTTCTATTTCTGGTGCTGATCACCGAGTTGTGCAGACGGGCTCAAGTTCTTAGAGATGCGAAGAAGGATGTGGAATTTATTCCCACATCGTCTACTAATACCCAGAGAATCGAGAAAGAGTATTTAAAGGATTCGGCTGAAAATAAGAAGGCAGCCCCGGTGGATACATCCCCAGTTGTTGATCCTCAGTCATTAGCTGCAGAGGCACCTTTGCCTACTCCACCCCCTAGGCATTCAGGTACATTCAATGTTTTTCCTTTTGATCCCACTAGTTCCTCTACTGCTACATTGCCTCACACAGCTGTTGCTGTTCCTGTTTCCCGAACCCCGCTCACTTAAGTTGCATTACTCCGGATGGGGCAGCTAGCCCATTTTGTCGATCTTCATGTTGCCAGAGTTGAGGCCTCCCTTCCTGGCATGATTCAAACAACCCTTGTTGATGTTGTGACACTGTTGAGTGCTACCATTGATTCCCTTGTAGCTAGGATAGCGGTGTGTGAGTGAGGCCAAGGGGCCACCTAGGAGGTAATGGCTTTAAAGGCCACTATTGCTATGCTGAGTTATGTGGATCAGCTGAAGTCCACTGATATGTCCATGATTTTCAGGAGAGTGGAGATTCCAGATATGCCAGAGCTGCCTCGGGCTACCACCGGAGATGAGATTTGAGTTGAAGAAACAACTGATCCTGAGTCCAAGGCTGATATAGATAAGGAGGTTGCTTAAGAGGGCCTTACAGAGACTGAAGAGGCCATGATCTATGCAGTTGTGTAGAGTTCGTTGGCAGATAGACCTTTAGTTGATCCTTGTGGTTTTGATGGTACTTCTGAGGTGACTCCGGGCACTGATGCCCAGATAGACGAAGTGACTGAGTAGACATGATTCCTTTTTACCTCCTTCTCTTTCTTACTTTTTGACTTTTGGATATTTTATTTCTTGCATTTGACAATTAGCTTTTGTTTGTGGTGGGGTGATGCCCACCTTTTGTGATTGTTGCTTTGTTCGTACATTGGGTTTTTGTAGTATATATTGTGTCACTGTGTTTGTGGATGATGGAGCTTGTGGCTCCTTGTGTTAATTGCAAATGATTTTTGAACCCTTCCAAAAAGAATTGTGCCACCTCTTGTTTTTGTTTGAATGTGGTTGTTCTCTTGCAAATTTGTGTATCGGTATTGATCAATACTGATGACTTGATTAGTGCTCATAATCTAACAAAAATGAATGTGCAGCTACGATGAGGTCAAATGAAGTTGCATAGTAAATATGTCTACTTTTTGCATCTCGTTGGCACTAGCCAATTATCAAATTGAGTCTCTTGTGATAAACATTGCATACTAGCGAAAGTGTGGAGTCTTGTTTGACATTGGTGTCAATACCTTGTGTGATGATCTCACCGTGAACCATGTGTGATGACACCTTGAATTTACCCCGTTGGTCCGGTTGAGTAAGTGATGTAATCTCTTGAAATGATCTTAGTCAACTTTGAAGAGTGTGAAACAATTTGACATTATACCTCTTTTTGTGGCCTACCGTGTGAATGTGTGAACCTCGATTGAGCACCCTTTGAGCCTTAACCTTTTCTTGGAAGAAACTTGATGAAATTGTGACCTTTCTTTATCCATTACCCATAATCCTCATGATTTGTGGTTTGTGTGAATAGCTAACTTAGGCCAAAAGCCTAAGTTGGGGGTGTGGTGAAAAGAGAAGGTACATCAAAAAGTGCAAGGAAGTGCCCTTTCCCCATGGTTTTGAGTGAGATGAAACCCCTCCATATAAAAAAAAAGGTAGAAAAAGAAGAAAAGAGTGAAAAAGAAAAAGAATAAAAAAGTTGTGGAATAAAGTCGTGAAAATGCAAAAAGAAATGGGGTGTCCAACAGTCCATGGAGGATGAATAATGGGGTGACTTGTGAGCACAAATGAGAATGATGAATAAAAGGAAAGAAAATGTTGTTCACACCACATTTCATGAGGATTAAACCCAATGAGTCTAAATGACCATACATATACACTCAACCTCGTTACAAGCCTAGAAAAGGACCTTTTTGATCTTGAGTGAGCTGAAACAATTGTTGGTTGAAAAATAAGGGTAAACCTATGGGTGAAATAATCCATTGTGTTCATCTTTGTGAGTGTGAGTGTTGCATTTAATTACAGAGCTTTAAATTGTTGAACCAATATGTGTGAAAATGGAATCATTCTTCATGTGAGGGCATTTGAGTACCTTTGTTGAGCTTGAACCTGCATTTGAAGAAAGTATTGTAAACTTGAGAATCTTTGGTAATGGTGAGTCACAACTTGAATCTTTGAATGCACAATTGATCCTTGAATGACTAAATTGAGTCTTTTTGTGTGCATTCATGGTTGAATCTTGTGTAGCACTATTTGAGACGTCCTTTTTGAACTGCTGAACTTGAGTTTTACTTAAGGACAAGCAAAAGTTTAAGTTGGGGGTGTTGATGAGTCCACGATTTGGATTCATTAAAGGCTTTATTTTAATAGATTTAGTGTCCTCAAATGCATATTTGGTGCCAATAACTGATGTAAATACTTGATTTTTAGGTACTTGGGTTGAGGAACGAAACATGGACACCAATGAGCAAAAAGGAACAAGGCAGTCGAAAAAACGAAGAAAAGAAGTCCTGATGATCGCCTAACCCATTGGGCGAGTCACTGAATGGCCATGATCTCTCCTATAGTTCCAGTGTGCCATTCCAGAAGGAGAAAATCAAGTCCGCGCTAGAAAGAAGCAGTCAGCGAGTCACCGAACGATTCAATGATGCAGTGCTAGATCACCCATATTTAAGATGCTGAAGGACAAAGCAAAAAGGAGATGGAATTGGCCAAAGGACAGATCACCGAGTGGATCAGCGATCCCGACTTATTGCGCCGAGTGGTCCTTCGCAACATTTTTTTGGCGATTATAAATATATTTTTAAATTCTTAGTTTAGTATCAGTTTTCGTAGTATCTAATTTTTATCAATGAAGTTTTAGAACTCTAAGTTGGGAGATAATATTTTTCCATAGCTTTGAAGAATTGAAGTTTTCCATATTCGAGAAATTGGAAGTGGGTCTTTGTGATTCTTCACCCTTGACCTTTGTAAAGACGAAATTAATCTTGCCCAGTTTATGGAAACACAATTTGGTAACGGTTTTTATCTTTTTATGATGTCTAGCTAAAACCCCAATTCTAGAGGTGTGATTATGTGATTATGGGTTGATGTAGTTGTTGGGTATTGTTAATTGATAGTTTAAATGATTTTTAAAAGTGATTTAATTCAGTAATTGTGGTTTAATTTAAAGTGTTGTAGTTACAAATGCAACTGTACCTTCATGTTTTTGGCTTGCTCGAGAGAAAGGTTTTAAAATTAAGGTTACTTATTTGATGGTCTGTGGGTCTTGGATTGTCATGGGTTCAGCTAGAGAGAGTGAATTCTAAACCCTTTTACGCACATTCAACTCGAGAGAGTGAATGGACTAAAGCATAGGCTTTTCTTAATTACTACTTATTGGTATTCGAGAGAAACCAATTTGATTCGGGGGAAATTGTTCGAGAGAAAGTTTATCTCCACTAAAGTCTCGCTTATTCACTGATTTACAACTATGTACTATCAGTTGCAATTACCCATTTCTCTACCTTAGCCTATCATCCAATCAAATCTCAATAACCCATCTCTTTACTTGTTAATTAGTATTATTTGTTGTTGTCGTAACTGTTAGTTATAATCAAAATCCCCATATTTGACACTTGCGTAACCCTAAATTGAAAATATGCTTTAATTCGTAAATGTTTTTACCTATGATTGACTTGAACATATTTGTACTTGGCTCTTGAATCTTAAGCACGTACCACTCCCTGTGGGATTCGACCCCAACTGACTTAGTTGGATTATATTACTGACTAACGATCATTGGAACTTAGTATTGGAAGAAGTGTCCTGATACGTGAAATCATACCCCCAGCTAACTCTACCAAAACTAAAACTGAAATGAAAGACTAAATATAAAAACATGTCTATCGTTCTCGAAGTATGAGGACTCACCACTGATGCTGCTGAGTGTGGATCGGGAACCGATCTATGCCTAATCTTAATGTTGGGCACCTTAACCTACATCAAAAAAAGATGTAGCAGAGAGTATGTGTCAGTACTTTGAGGGTACTGAGCATGCAGGATAGGATAAAACTGAACAAACATATAACTGAACAAATCATATTGTGCAATGATATAATTTGAACATGATGAATATACTGAAATACATGGGAATGAACTAAACTGAATTCAATGACCAAGTACATAACAGACTGATGATGAAAACTGTAATATAAATAAAAAACCTGGTCAAATGCACTAGAGTCTGATTGTGGGAACTACTACTAACTGACATAAACCAAGGTGAGCTAAACACGTAGTCCGATGTATATGCCCTATCGAGAGGACCCAATATACCTTGCCAGGGGTATGAAGGCATGACTGGCGTGATCACTAAATTGGATTCCCACAGAGGGGACTTATAAACCTACGGGAGCAAGTAGTTCTGGGACTATGAGGGTATGCTAAACCCTAGGTTAACTCGGTCTAAACCTACTCCCAACTAGAATGTATACAACCAACATAACTGAAATATTGGATAGCTCAATGTTCTTACATACAAATCAGAGAATACAACATTTAAATACTGACAATGAAACATTTTTCACTAGAGCATGAATATATGTTTAAACTTACCTAGAAAGTGTAATTCATGAACTAAACTAATCTACAAAACTAGGGTTCTGAGTTTCATGTAAAGAACTAAGAATCGATTCCACAAAACATGATAATCTGATAAGGAATACTATAACAGCTAAATGGAAGAAATTATCCAAAGTTCTAGAAACCCTAGGTTTAAACATGATATAGAGAATCAAGAATCTGACTAAATTCTAGGGACCTAATGGATGAAAAGAACCTACTAGTGAAATCCCACATACCTGGTGAAAAATTTAACGAATCTTTCAATTTCGGGGCTGGAACTGATAAAAACTTGTTACATTCTTGGAAGGGTTGGGTCGCCTCTTTTCTCCTCTTTTGCTCTAAGTTTGATGAATTCTAGTGAATGAATCGATTAGGGCAAGTTGTAACTAAGTCACTAGGCTAAAACTGACCAAAACTATGTAGTTTTGGGATTAAACGACATAGTTTAGGTGTCCAACACATAGGGGAAAACACTGTAATGACCCTAACTTAAAAGTCGTCGGGGCCAATGACGGGCCTAACTGACGGATCGTGGATGGACCTACGGTTTGTCCTGTCATCTCGTTGTTTGACTGTCACAAAGGGGTGTTGCGGGCCAGGATCCACGCATCGTGGTCTTACCTACGGTCCGTAGGTCTGGTCTTTGGTCGAGGGTTTTCTGGGGATTTCTATGTTTCCAGCCATGGACACTTTCTACGGTTCGTGGTTCAGACCACGTGCAGTGGGTGGGTCTTGTCAGTGGCACCTGCAAGTTCTGAAGTTTTCCATTTTTGGTTGCTTTCAAATATAGGGTGTTACATTATCTACCATTTGGGAACATTTGTCCTCGAATGAAGTGTAAACTAGCTGAATATAGAGGGAAGGAGCTGCAATCCCTACCACTAAGTACTAGAAACTAATTTATGATTGAGCTGAGTTCCAAAAACATGAAAATACGCTGAAAATGCAAGAGTAGCTGAAGGAACAAGATACTGAGACTCATTTTACGCAAGAGAAAATTGAGAGATTGGAAACGAACTATTACTTGATGTTGAAACAGAATCAGAAGGAAAGAGATAAGGATACTTGGCATTCATGGCTGCTTGTGCTTCCCAAGTAGATCCCTCTACAGACTGACTCCTCCACAAAACCTTAATTTAAGTGACGTCTTTGTTTCTCAACCTATGAACTTGGCGATCAAGAATTTCAACTGGCACCTCATCATAAGTGAGAATATCCTTCACTGCCACACTTTCTAATGGTACTATTGATGCTAGATCACCCACACACTTTTTCAACAAGGAAATGTGCAAGACTAGATGGGTTGCTGCTAGTTCTGTTGGCTAGTGTAACTCATAATCCACTTTACCAAACCTTTTCAAGATTCTGTGAGGACCTACATATTTAAGACTGAGCTTCCCTTTCTTGCTAAATCTCATCACCCCCTTCATAGGTGACACATTCAGGAAAACCCAATCATCCATTTCAAATTCTAACTCCCTTCTCCTTACATCTGCGTAGGACTTCTGACGACTATGGGTTGTCTTTGGCCTATCTCTGATGAGTTGAACTTTTTGCATAACATCATCAACCGAATCTAGCCCTATCAAGGCTGCTTTAGATACTTTAAAACAACCAACTGGAGATCTGTATCTACTCCCATATAATGCCTCCTAAGGGGTAATTTGAATACTGGAATGGTAGCTATTATTGTAGGCGAACTCTATGAGAGGTAGAAGATCATCCCAACATCCCTTTAAATCAATTACGCAAGCTCTCAACATGTCCTCTAAAGTCAAAATTGTATGCTCCACCTGACTATCCGTGTGTGGGTGTAATGTTGTGCTAAGATTTACCTAAGTACCAAGACCTTTCTGAAATGATTTCTAGAAATAAGAGGTAAACTAAGGACCTCTATATGAGATGATAGACAAAGGAACCCCATGCAACTTGACTACCTCATTAATGTAAATCTTGGTGTAGTCTTCCACCAAATAGGTAGTCTTAACAGCCAAAAAGTGAGTGGAATTAGTAACTCTGTCTACTATCACCCAAATGGAGTCATGCTGCCTTCGAGTTCGAGGTAAACCTGTAATGAAGTTGATGTTTATCACTTCCCACTTCCATGTATGAATGTTACTCGCCAGAGTCATACCTCTTGGTTTCTGACTTCACCTATTTTCAATTAGGGAAGTTAGCCACAAAATCTGCTATATCCCTCTTCATGCTATTCCACCAATGAGTTCCCGTATATCACGGTACATCTTAGTGGAACCTTGATGAATAGAATACCTGGAGTTATGGGCTTTTGTAAGGATATGTTGTCTCAACTCACCCATCTAAGGAACGCATAAATGACCCTTGTAGAGAAGCACACAATCTCCCCCTTGTGAGAAAACCTCAACACTCGCTGATGAACTACACCCATCAATTGAAGCAATATAGGATCACTAACTTGTTTTTCCTTAACCTCAGCTACCAATGAAGATTCTGACCCATTATGAACTATCACATCATCATGTGATATGTTAATAAAAGAAACTCATAAGCGAGCAAGTCGCTGAACATCCTTCACTATTACCTTCCTTTCTTTCTCAACCTGTGCTACACTACCCATAGATAGTATTCTAAGAGCATCAACTACTACATTGGCCTTACCAGGATGGTAAAGAACATTCATGTCATAGTCCTTGAGGATTCAAGCCATCTCCTTTGGTGAATATTCAACACTTTTGGATGAAAACATACTGAAGGCTTTTATGGTCTGTGAATACTTCTACGAGAACACCATACAAGTAATGTCTCCAAATCTTTAGGCAAAATAATACAGAAGCAAGCTCGAAGTGATGAGTTGGGTAGTTCTTCTCATGAACCTTAGGTTGTTGCATCAACATACAACCTAAGCCGACTCTGGATGCATCACCATAAATCACATAATCGTTTGAACCCTCTGGTAGAGTCACAACAGGAGTTGTAGTGAACCTAGTTTTTAGTTTAGAAAAGCTCTTCTCACACTCATCTGACCACTGAAACTTAACCTTTTTCTGAGTCAACTTAGTCAATGGAGAAGTTCTTGATGAAAATCCTTCCACAAACCTTTTGTAATAACCAACTAAACTTAAGAAACTTCTGATATCTGTAGGAGAGGTTGGTCTGGGCCATTGCTTCATTGCCTCTATTTTTTGAGAATCCACTCGGATCCGTTCGTTAGACACTATATGACCAAGGAAAGCAACTGATTGTAACCAATACTCACATTTGCTAAACTTAGCGAATAACTGGCAATCTTTGAGAGTCTGCAGAACAACTCTTAGATGAGTCATATGCTCCTCCTCATTCTTAGAGTAAATGAGGATATCATCATTGAAGACGATAACGAATAAGTCCAAATATTCCTTTAACACCCTGTTCAATAAAGCTATGAAAGTTGTAGGATCATTGGTTAGTGAAATGACATAACTACAAATTCATAACGACAATACCGAGTTCTTAAGGCTGTTTTCGGGATGTCAATATCTCTGACTCTGAGTTGATGATAACCAAATTTGAGGTCTATCTTTGAAAAATAACTAGCACCCTGAAGTTGATCGAAAAAGTCATCAATTCTAGGGATATGGTACTTATTATTGATTGTGACTTTGTTCAACTGCCAATAGTCAATGCATATTCTGAGATACCCGTCTTTCTTTTTCACAAATATCACTGGAGCACCACATGTAGATATATTCGGTCTGATGAAGCCCTTGTATAAAAGGTCTTTCAACTGATCTTTATATTCCATAAGCTCAGCTGAAACAATTTTGTAAGGAGGAATCGAAATAGGCTGGGTATCTAGAAGGAGATCAACTCCAAAATCGATCTCCTTTTTGGGAGGAACTCCAGAAGATCTTATGGAAACTCATTTATTGTAGGGACGGACTTAAGAGTTGGGGTTTTAGAGCTTGAATCCTTAACCTGAACAAGATGATAAGTATACCCTTTGGAAATCATCTTTCTAGCCTTAAGGTAAGAGATGAATCGACCTACAAGCACTGAGCTACTACCTTTCCATTCTAAGACTGGTTCGCTTGGAAACTAAAATCGAGCAATCCTACTCCTACAATCGACTGAGGTATTAAAGAAATGTAAACAATGCATGCCTAGAATGATATGAAAGTCTACCATTGCTCACTCTACAAGATCTTCTGAGGTGGCTTTATGAGAAACTGAGAGAGAGAAATTTTTGTATACCCGTCTAGCTAAAATTGGGTCACCAATTGGAGTAGAGACTGCGAAGGGTTTTGAGAGAGTTTCTAGACTGCCACCGAATTTTATTGTTATATAGGGTGTTATAAAAAAGAGATTAGCCCCGGGATCTATCAAAGCATTAACATATAAATGAAAGACTCATAACGTACCAGTGACTACATCAGGAGAATCTTCTTGATCATAGCGAGCCTGGAGAGCATACAACCTTTTCGAGTGCTGACCGCGACTTGTACCGGATGAAGTACCCTGCTGAGTAGGTCGACCTACTGGTGCTGCTGGAGAGATAAAATGAGCCCTATTATTGTTACCTCCTTATACCTGTTTAAAAGAAGGGCAATCTCTCAACTTGTAACTAGACTGACGAAACCCAAAAGATCCTTCCTTTCCTGCAAGACACTCGTCTGGATGGTTCTTACCACACTTGAAACAAGTCGGGTAGGTCTTGTTACCTGAAGTACTCCATTGAGCCTCAGAGTCTGATGCCCTAACTTTTTGATCCTGTCGAAACCTGGGAGATACTGCACTAGCTGATGAAGGTGTTGGGTCGGAAGATTTCTACTGCACTTTGTCTTCACCAAGTCAGATACCCCAAATAGGAACTTACTCATTTGTGCCCTGGGATCGGCAACCAAATGTGGAGCATACTTGACGATATGGGTGAACTTAAGTCCGTACTCTTGGACTCATATTGAACCTTGTCTCAAATTCATAAATTCCTGAGCCTTAGCCTCTCTCATCTCTCTTGGGGAGAAACTGTCTAGAAATGATTTGGTAAAACGCTCCCAAGTCACAGGAGCTGCATTCTCACCCCTATTTTTCTTCCATTGTGTGAACCATATGTGAGCTACATCATTAAGTTGGTAGGACACCAACTCTACCTTATCATTTCTAGTCACTTGCATCACTCCGAAGATTTCCTTGACGTTATCAATGAAGTTCTTGGAGTCTTCACCAATTTGTGACCCTACAAACTCAGGTTGATTCATCCTAACAAAATCTCAGAACCTAGCTACCACTGATCGACTATTAGCATTAGTAGGAACTGGAACCTGCTGATTGTTCTGGTTGGCTACACTCCGAGCCAAAAGTTGGATCACATTCCGAAACTCTACATTTGAAGCCTCATGGTCCGGGACTGGTGGAATGGTGTTAGCATTGCGGGAATTGGCATTCCTTGTATAAGCTTTACGAGGAGGCATGATTTGAAACACATAAGGACATATTCGAATGGAGATATTGGTTTATGCCTCACACCTGATAAGAGTAGCAAAGAGAGTGAAGTTTTCCTAAAACATTTCATAGCCTCCCACTCATTAGAGGTGGTGCACTTCACACCCATTAAAATGACAATACGTAGTGCCACTTTTAAGAAATCCTAGGACACTTAAACTTAATGCTCTGATACCAAGTTTGTCACACCCCAGGCTACCCCTGGACGTAAACAAGGGACCTAGGATCACGGGTGACCCCAAGCTAGCACTGAGCTAGCATATCATAAGCATACTTAAACAAATAAACAAAATATACTATGTGGAAGCTTAAAACACGAGTTAAACTAAATGATGGGGAATACCCAATATCGGTGTGAATATATAAATACTGAATAAGAGTTAATGATATTGGACTATAACTCAAAAACTAAAGATAAACCTAACTATGTCTGAATAAAGACTCTAACTAATTAGAGATGCTGGGACATGCCACCAGCTAACTCTAGCAAAACTGAAACTAAAATGAAAGACCGAATATAAAAACATGTCTATCATTCTTGAAGTATGAGGACTAACCACTGATGCTACTGAGTGTGGATCGGGAACCGATCTACGCGTGATCTGCATAATAGGGACCTCAACCAACATAACGAAAAGATGTAGCGCAGAGTATGCGTCAGTACTTGGAGGGTACTGAGCATGCAAGATAGGATAAAACTGAATAAACAAATAGTTGAACAAAGAATATTGCGCAATGATATAATCTGAACATGATCAATATACTGAAATTTATGGAAGTGAACTAAACTGAATGCAATGACTAAGTTCATAACATGTTGATGCTAAAAACTGTAATATAACTGAAAACCTTGTCAAATGCACTAGAGTCTGACTTTGGGTGCTACTACTAAGCGACATAAAACCACGTGACCTAAATACGGAGTCCGATGTATAAGCCCCATCGAGAGATTATACCTTGCTAGGGGTTTAAAGGCATGACTAGTGTGATCACTAAATATGATTCCCACAGAGGGGACTTATAAACCTACGGGGCCACGTAGTTCTGGAACTATGAGGGTATGTTGAACCCTAGTCCAACTCGGTCTGAGACTCCTCCCAACTGGACTGTACATAACCAACATAACGGAAATACTTGATAGCTCAATGTTCTGACATGCAAATCTGAGAATCCAACATTTAAATAGTGACAATGAAACATTCTTAACTGGAGCATGTATATCTGTTTAAACTGACCTAGCAAGTGTAATTCATGAACTAAAAAATCTACACAACTAGGGTTCTGAGTTTCATGCGAAGAATTAAGCAACGATTAGACAAAACATGATAATCTCATTAGAAATACTCTAATAGCTAAATCACAACAATTATCTAAGATTGTAGAAACCTTAGGTCTAAACATGATATAGAGAATCAATAATAAGAATGAATTCTAGGGGTCTAATTGATGAAAGAAACCCACTAGTGCAATCCCACATACACGGTGATGAATTTCACGGAGAAATCTTTTGTTTTCGAGGATGGAACTAAAGAAAACTTACTGCATTCTTGGAGGGGTTGAGTCGCATCTTTTCTCCTGTTTTTCTCTAAGTTTGATGAATTCTAGTGAATGAATCGTTAGGGTATGTTTTCACTAAGTCACTAGGCTAAAACTGACCAAAACGATGTAGTTTACACTACACCATTTTAGGCCTACGGCCACCTCAGTAAAGTATAGCCTAAACTAGTAAAAAGTGTGACCTTTGATAAAAGGCTACACTTTTGGACTTTAAGCAACGTTTTTTAAGGGGTGGCCTAAAGAAGCGTAACCTTTGACATTAGGCAACACTTTTTAAATGTCGCCATCTTTGGCTACACTTATAAAGCGTAGCCAAAGAGGTATAAAGGCTCACTTTTTTGTGATGAATTAGCGACACCTATTGTTTATTATACTACACTTAAAAGTGTTGCCTTTGCTTTGTTATTGGTCACACTTAAAAAGTGATGCCTTTTATATCTCATCCAGAGCAACACTTATAAAGTGTAACTTTATATCTAATATTAAGCAACACTTATAAAGTGTAACTTTTCTTATGTACAAGATAACATTGGACGTCCTACAACAACACTTTTGAAGTGTGGCAATGTTGTGTAGAATTTTATAGCCACAATTTTTTATTTTTAAGAATAATATTGTTTATTTGCATATATTCAATATATAATCACATAATTAAATATACAAGTGACCTAAAGCACAAAATTAACTAATAATCAAATCGAAGCTATATATTTCAAATAAACTTCGAGAAACATGTCTTGTACAACCAATACTTAGAAAGTGATTGCTTAAAGATCTCTACTATCAATAAATTCCAAAAAACCAAATGCATTCAAACGTATATGACAATAAAACAAAGGCTCTTCATCGTTCACTACAATACATCGAGTTTACTTTTGGCCACATGTAATTCAAATTCAATTACCGGCATTTTCCTGCATATTCAAAATAAAATTATAAGTTAGTGAAATAAATCATGTGTATTTAATATGCTCAAATTCACAGTAAGCCAAACCAATCCATAACAATAAATTAACAGGCAAAACACATCAATGGACACATTTATCAACAACAAGTTGACATTCAAGAAACCTCCTGAGGTGGAATTTGTTTCTAACTTAATTTACAAGCCAAATGTTAAAGTAACTATGAATTAGGCAAAAACAATCTCTTGAAAAACTACAGCTAGATGCTTATCAGGACCCTAATAAGGATTTAGAAGAGGAAGTTTGATCATTTTCACTGGAACCAGAACCAACCATAAACTGAAGCTCTCTTGTCATAAATCTCCAATGAAAAATTTCTAAGCATCTGAAGGAAGCAGTGCTGCTCTAATGGCTAAAGCAATAGTCCTTAACTTGTCTCCATTCCCATCACTTTTTGACACACAACAACAGAGACCCCTCCTGCACATAGCCCATACCAGGTTGCATTGCAGATACAACTATTTAGGCATAAATGGACTACTGGAAGACAACTCTTTATAAATTTCAGCATTTTAAAGACAAGAGAAATCTAAAAGAAACAAAGAATCACTTGCAAAGCTAATCTATCTTGAAAGCAGTGCATTCCTAAGACATTAAAATGCAAAATTTCATTCTATTAAAACTTAAAAGAACAATGAAGTTCAAAGAGGTCACAAGCATTAAAGAAATAGGCAAATTCATTTGTCACTAGAGAACATACACTTATGCAGATCACAACCTGAAAGAGATAATACAAACTCATTTGAGGCCTATTATGTCAAGGATACTGGGCAATATCTCACCCCAAACAAATAGAACAGTATACACATCTCTGATAAACACAAAATAACAGGAATCAAATACAAATTCACTGTGACAATCAGAAAAAAAAATGTCATGTATCAAAAGAGATCATTCACACACAAAACGACCCTACCAAGGTTGAATAAATCTGCACCTACTGATATGAGTGAGATCTGATCAATTTAGACTTAGAAAACAAGCACAAGAACAACAGAGTAATTTCTTTGACACCTTCAAAACCCATAGCCAAAAATAAGAAAACTACTGCAACAAATAGAAACAAAACAACATCAATGCAGGATTTTATCAGTAGCATGTCACGTGCTTATGTAATACAAATCTAGTGATATTCTCAAATGCACGCTTATGTACTTACTTAGAAAAGTATGTTATAAGAAAATTATAAAGACAGTGAAGTTAGACAAAGCAAAACATGAAATTTCCAAGGAACCTAAGTAGCCCTATCATATAAAAAACAATGTCTTCCGGAGAATATACAGATCATGGTACTATTAAAGTGCAAAACTTGTCTATCCTAGTTCCTGGGACTGTTTTCAGATTTTGTTCGGTATTCAAATCCGAATTGTCATCTCATGTTATAGCATTAATACCGGCCTAGCTGTTGTAATTTCTTCAACATACAAATCATTTGTCTAGGGGACTAGTAAATTAGGATGTGTTGCAGTGTTGGTACATGTATAACTTGTGAATTCTATTGTTGTAATACCAAACATAAGGATACATGTGTTGAAGTTTTGGCACTGCAATGACTGGCTGATTTGTTTCCTCAATTTATCTTCTAGCGGTTCAACAACCTGTCGCTCACCCCCTGCCACAAATCCATATCATGCAAGTTATACACTGGCAAATTATTTTAAGGACTACATGTAGTAGACACCACAAACTTAAACACAGTCCATTAACATGCTAAGTTAGAGAAGGTCCTCTTCCATTGAAGGTATCAAGGGAAAAGTTGACTATTGCTATGGTTAAAATATCAAAACATTTCAGATATTTTGATTCAGTGTTATCTAGTTATACAAGAATCATAGGAAGTTCTTGAGATATCTTTCGTATTTTTGCAATATCATTAGGAATAGATATCATGCTTACCAAGGCAATCTATCAAGTAACTACCAAAAGAATAGAGGGTGAATGCTTCATAACAATTCCTCAATATGTCGAAGGCAAGGGAAAATTTTGGGTTCCGCAAGGATACAATCTGTAAAAGATGAGAACCAATTCATTTAACTAATGAGAATTTGAAGTTACTTATTTAGAAACTTTGCATCAGCTTTAAAGATTAATTTACGTTGTTGCTTTAGTCCTTCAATTTAAACATGTATATTGCATTTAAAGATAGTGTATCTCGTAAAATAGTGAAAGATGCAGCAAGACATTATAATATTATATCCAATTAGAACTTTATCTCCTTGATACATGTCTCAATTTACAATTCAGAAATCAGAGTGCCTTTCACTGGTTTATATCCTTACTGATTAAGTGGCATAGACAGAACCATGAAAATGACCCCCACGGTCCATTTTTGTTCCTGATAAGCAAACACAAATTTATATCCTACATTCTAAGAAATAAGAATAAAGAGTAGTCCATGTATACCTAAATTGAGAACTCACCGCCATAATAGTATAGTATCTAAGATGCTGAAAATTAAGAGAAGCGATAAGATCAATGCTACCAAGACAAAGCATCCCCAAATTACGAGAGCAGGCTCGTGGAGATTTCTAGAAATATTCGCATCGAAAGAGATGTAAAATGATGCCATGCCACATGATCTCAACCAAGCACTAACCAAACCTGAAAAACAACAATGCAATTAACTTGGAATGGTTACCGCTTAACTTATTCTACAATAGAGGGAAAAAACAAAAGCATTTCCCTAAGCCTGGTAGTCTACTGATCCGAAAGTAGAATGCTAGAAGCAAGTAAAAAGTTTTCATTATTTGCATTTTTTCCAGGTGTTACTAAGTCCAGGTATTCTTAGTAAGGTCTGTTCTACAGTTGTTTGGAAAGGAGAAGCCTGATGAATTTTCAGTGTTTTAGGAAGGTCTGTTCTACAATTGCACATAATAGAGAGGACAATCAGTGAAATCTACTTTACAGGAGAACCTTCAACGATTGGGATCTTGGCAATCTGAAAAGACTTATTTCCCCCGTGACATTTATATGAAGAATCATTCAAATACATGAATCTTGAAAAATCTCATGCTAAGCGACTCTAATTTTGAGCCAAAAACTAAACCTAAAAAAGAAAGTTCTTTAATTGCTCATCTTTTGCATATGCTTATCAGAAAGTCCAGAAATAAGCTGAGAAAATGGTTATATCAGCAAGAGAGGAAGGTTTACTTCAAATAAGTTAACTCATATTTCTACTACATTTCATTTATTTTTAAAATATACTATTTCATAAAGTGCTCGAATACTCAGTTACAAGTCAACTTCAAATAGTAAAAGATTTTCAGCAGAAAATCAACATAGCATTTCTAGTGTAACTAAGTACATTAAAGAACTAAGCAAGTACTTGTCAAGTCATGTAGTAACCTTGATTTTAAATGCTAAAGGAGGTTATAAACAATCCTTAAGGTCTTCACAAGCCTACTTCAGCTCACGACAAAAAGATTTTTTGTTTAAATGCTACATATATTACAAAAAGGAAAGCACGAAGATTGTGTAAAACATTACATCAAAAACCCAAAAGATCTCTGACTATGTATATAGTAAATTTATGAACTATAACATGGACTCAACTTCATTTACAAATTCTACTTTACACCAAAAGGAAATCACAAATATACTACTCCCCCTCTGTCACATTAATTTAGAATAATCAACTCTTTTATAATGTTAACCAAAAAAAAGGAGAAATATAGTTAACATAACTGATCCGATTTCTCTTATATTTTCCATGCTTAGTATGAGTAACATTATCATGGTTGAACTCCTAAAATAGTGTAACATTAAATTTTATATTGGGTTATTAGTAAAGAGTAAGCCTTGATTCTGCAAATTCTAGTGTTAGGTCAAATTTATGTCGATTATAGTAAAACAAGTAATGCAACTTACTCGAGCATCATGAATCATTGAATCTGCTTTATCAAGGATTTTGATCTCAAAAGGTGGGCAATGATAACCACTGAAATGAGTAAGTAAGATACCTCATTAAACAACAAAGTCAAAAAGAGGCTCAAAATGCATTAAAAATTGAGCTAGACAAGACATGAGTTTAACTTTGTCGATTAGAACCAACATGAATAAAAGTTCTTAATTTTTGTGCGAACTACACTGATACAACTATCATCACTACAATTTAGCTTCATATTCTAAACTTATACTACTCGGGTCTGTTAAAGAAAAATTCACTAAAAGATGAAATATATACATACAAAAAAGGAAACAATCAAGCAGCACAAACTCATAAAGCCCAAGTTTGATAATATGATTTCTCTTTTGTTAGAGAATATTAAGAGCCGCTTGTCCATTGGAAACTGTATTCAGTAATCTCAAAAACAACACAAGAAACTCCACAAGAATATTCTTGTTCAGTAGAGGATTTTACCTATTAGAATGTTAAAAAAGGAAGTGCTCATCTCTTAAACTTGTCACATTAGTTGACAGATTTCGGAAGAATTCGCTACAACTAAGTGTAGGGATTTGGACAAAAACAATAGACCTGTACGTTTTACATTACTCAAGTATAATTCAAAATATTAAACAACATATGGACATAAACTCAAGAAAGTAAATATATTTTCTTCTAGTTTTAAGTGATAAAATCCTGATTTACAATAAAATTTGCTAAAATAATTATATCCTTGAATTTGTCTTATCTTTAGTATTTTATTTGGTATCGGATAATTATATGTTTTAGTTTTTTCATTTAAATTTCTATAATCAATAACCATTCTGCTTTTTCCTCTTTTTTGTTCACTATGTTTATTTACGATAAATGCCGGGCTTGTGTGCTTACTATTGGTTTCTTGTATATATCCTTTTTCTAGTAATTTATTTATATGTATCTTAAATTCGGTTAAATCATTAAAATTATACTTTAATGAATTTTGGATTATTATATTATTATTATCAATTAGCTCAATTTTTACCTTTGTTTTATGTTTTTCCCATCCTTGTAAAGGATCTTCACTATATAATAATTCTAACTTATCTTGAATTATTTTTACTTTATCTATAGAGAATATAATTAATTCTATCTTAGGGTCTTCTTCTTTCCTATTTTCTAATTTTTGTGTAATTTTTTCACCTCCTTTTATCCATTCTGTTGTTTTTCGTTTTTTAATATTTACTCTTTTTGCTCCTATTTTTTGTTTACACGGGGTGGTGAACCACCAGTTGTGTTTTGTTATTATATGTGGGTATAATTTTTCTAAAAATGACATTCCTAATAGCATATCTTTTGTAGTCAATTCAAAGTTATATATTTCTTCTATAGTTAATATCTTATCCCATTTGTATTTTTATATTTTTTGCCTTATATGTAATCATGCTTCCTTCATTATTAAATCTTGTTACTACAATCGGTGTTTTTAATTTTTCCCATTTATCTTCCGGTAAACAATTGTATATACATATATTAGCTTCTGCTCCCGTATCTATCATTGGTGTATAATATCTGTTGTAATATCCCTCTATTATTATCTTTGCAAGTATGTATATTTTCATACTAAGGTTCTTTTTATTATTACTCTTTTATTTTCATAATATATTGTTAACTGTTTGTGTTCTAGATTACATGATTTTTACTTGTTCTAGCCATTTTATTCCTAAAATGATATTTTCAGTTCCTTGATATATTTTAAATTTTATTACTATTGGTACTCCTCTAATAATTATTTCCTTTCTGTAGTTTCTTCGGTATACATTAATGCTTTTGGTAGTTCGGGGCTTGATTGTTCAGTAGTTATTATTTCATCTTCCGTCACTAATTCTCTTGTAATATAGTTTTCTTCTCGTCCTGTATCTATTAATATTAAATATTTTCGTTGTTCCATTATTCCCGTTATGTAGTAATGATGTGGTTTTATTTCTTCATCCATTGATTTTTGTGGAGTTTTATCTATTCTTCTTGAAGTACTCTATTTTTTATGAGATTTTGTGGTTATTTCACTAGTTTTTGTTCTATTCTTTTTTGATGTGCTTAATCTTTCTTTTACTATTTCTAAATCTTCTTCTATGTCAATTTCATTATAACTATAGTCATTTTTTGTCTATGACTGTGACTATTCTTTCAAAAGGATCTTCTTATTTTTATTTATTTTATTTTATTTTTTGCTGTTATTTTATGTTTTGTTGTTAAAACATATAAGTTTTTACATCTACCTGTAAAATTTTTACTTCCCGGGGTTAGTTCTATTCCTGACATTTTCCAATATAGCACTAATGATTTATCTATATTTCTATCATTTATTGCTACTGAGTAGTTAGCACTTATTATAAATTAAAATTTTTTGTATATGAGGTTACCCTTTACTGCGCTTATTATACATTTTTCTATGGGTTGTATGATTCTATCACCTGCTAAGTATATTTCTATGGGTGTATCTATTCCTTCTCTAAAACATGCTTTTATTAGTATTTCTGTTCCTCCTAAATGTACATATTTAATTGGATTTTTAGCCTTAATATCTTGTATTTCTTTATTTATTATTCGTTTATTTATTATTGGTATTTTGGCCTTACCTTTAGTGTATTTGCAATCTATGATATGTTCTCTTTGACTTACTACATAATATTCTTCTTTTTGTCGTTTAAACCAGTTTCTTATTGTTGGTATTTCGAATATTTTTGCTACGCTTAGGTCTAATTCTTTTCCTTTTATTTGTTCAAATATACTATTATCAAATATTATTTTTTGTTCTAAAGATTCTTCGTCTTGATGTTCTTCTTTAGTTATTATTTGTATATCAGTTTCAGTCATTTGTTATATTATAGAATTCATTGTCTGATTCTATTTCTATATCATTATCTATTTCATTTTCTGATATTTCATATATACTATCTTCACTTTCTAATTCATAATCTATGTACTCTATCGGCGTATATTTTTCATCGTTTATTATTATTTCTGATATTTGTTTTTTCTTTGGACTTTTAGGTAATTTACAATCTTTAGCTATGTGTCCTAATTTTCCACAATTATAACAAGTACATTCCGTTAGTTTTCTTTTTGGTCTATATGGTCTTTTGGTTTTATAG
>NW_006238974.1:1154948-1178887 GCF_000226075.1 Solanum tuberosum
TCTAGATAAAAAATAGTTTTTCTCTGTGCTATTATAGATTTTTTACAAATTCCTGCGAATATGTTACTATTAAGTCTAATTTGCCTATGTTCTAATTCTTGTCTTTTCGCTGTAATTATTTAAGTAAGTTTTTCTTTATATTCGTTATTCTCGCTATTCATTGTATTTTTAAATATCGAATATATTTATATTCTATTTTAGATATATTATCTATTAATTGATCTAACTTTTTGTTATCAGTTTTTGTGATATTAAGTTGTTTATATTTCAGATATAATTTGTTTAATTTTCTTCTTATTTTTCTTAACTTTCTACTAGTATGTTTCTTAGTATGTTACTTATCATCCATAACTCTGATACCATTTTTTGGAACTTTCTACTAGTATGTTTCTTACTATGTTTCTTATCATCCATAGCTCTGATACTAGCTTTAGACTTCAGATTATCTTCATTAGTCTTTAGCTTTTGTATCTCGTTGTCCATACTATCCACTTTTGTACAAAGTGTAGTAATAGCTTTGAGTATCTTTTCAATTGTATTTTCTTCCTCAGTCTCAGTCTGAGTAGCTTTGTCGTGATAGGTGATCTGCAATAACATTCTTATCAGTTTTTATTACTTCAATTGTAAATGTAAAATTTAATATATTTAATACCAATCTTCTTATTTCTTTTGTTGTTACCGAATCTTGTATTTTTCTTGTTAGCCACCATTTTACTTTGTCTCTACGTCATGGGTTTCCTTCAAAAATAATTCTAATGTTTGATTTAGTTTATAATATGATTAAATTGATGATTTATGATCGTTTTTATATTGAAATCCCCCAAGAACCTATGAAACCCCCATTTTACTTAATTATGATCTTGTGATGTGTGTTTGGTGATTATAGAAGAATATTAAGAGATTATGCTAGTAGTAGCTGAGATAATTGAATCATGTTAATATCCATGTCTAATGTAGTAATTCTAGATGTGTTGATGTAATGTGATCTATGGTCCTTGAAGGCCAAAGTATGAGAATTATGTATATGCTTTATGAACACTTTGAGAGTAATTTGAATATGATTATAATCTAGTTGTTGTGTTGTTGAAAGTTATCCTCATGTAGACACTTATGTATGCATATGCTATGATGTGAAAGGTTTTCTCACAATATGATTATTCTAGAGTGAAAAAGCTATTCACACCTATTGAAGCTACGAGCTATAGTATGAATTATGTTGGATTGAGTGTCAAGACATTCTTCCATATATATTCACTTAAGTCAAGACTTAATATGTAATCTATGGGAATTAATTTTTAGCATAGAGTGGATTTGAATATTAGATGGAAGCTTATACAATTGTTGAGCCCGGCTTCCCAATGAAAGATTTTACACTTGTTGAGTCGGGCTTTCCAAATGGGTTCGTTCTACCTTAGTTGAGTCTGGGTTCCCAAAGTATGTATCTCATGAGATGGAAACCTTCTACCTTAGTTGAGTCCGGGTTTCTAGTAGAAATCTCCTTATCCCATAAACTATGTTCCCACATAGGTCTTTAGCTAGTGGATCCACCTAAGCTAAGAATATGGTTCTACCTTAGGCAAGTTACACAACCCCTTTTCGGTGTGCGGTAGACACCGGATTCCATGGTAAGCTCACATGGTCTATATCGGTTAAGGCTAATCTCCCTTTATGATAGTATGAACAAGAAAATAAAATATGAACTATAGTTACTCAAGAAGCTATACAGAGTATGGGTGGGATTATCGGATTTTATTCATGCATTGCACAAGTATGCTTTGAGGGTATTTATGGTATGTTCCTATTATGATATTATGATCTATGAGTTGATTATGCTTATGACTTGTGCTTTTCCATTATCACCAAAATGATGCTTTAAACTAGTGAATGGCATGCATTCAACTAAAATGTCCCTTTTCGCATGTTTTCATGATTTCATGCATGGCTATCATACTTGGTGCATTTTTGTACTAACCCATATTTTCCTACATTTCCCCAAGTGTAGGGTCTGGTTCTCAAGGTGGTCCCCATTGTTGCTAGATGTTAGAATTGATCATTCTCATTGCTTGTTTGGTGAGTCCTTTTGATTCGAGTACGTATATTTTCATTTTGTAGTTTTATTCTTGTATTTGACTTTCGGATTATGTTGTATTGGTTGTGACCCTATTTGATTCGAATATTGTAATAGATGGCTAATTGAGATAAGTCTAGACTTCCGCTTTCCTTTATGAAAAATTTGGACTTGAAATGCGTTTTTACTCTTATTGTTCTAATGCTTTATGTTATTATATGCTAAGTGGCTTACATAGATCCTTTCTGGGTTTTATGTGCCTTGTTACATGTAGGGGGTACCCTTGGGTCATGACACCAAGTGTTGACTTAGGTTAAATTTCTTGGTAAATGTTTTTGATGAGAATTATGTCAGCAGGGTTAGCTCTAGGATGTCAAGTTTAGTCTAATACGACCTTTCATGCGGTTCCATACGCTTGTGCTCTCATTTTGAGCCTTCAGGTGGTTTTTTGCTTAAAATTAAACTTGGGTGTGGGACCCATTTTTCATCTAAAAGACCTTGGATGGATGTTTCGATGAATCCATTTAGTCTGGAATGTTAAATTTAGTGGGGTAGCATATATGTTTTTTTTATTGTGTTCTTCATAAATTCCGAGGGTCCGTTTGGAGGCTCTGAAAAATGGCAAAATCTGGTGTTGCTGGTGCAGACCCTTAGCGACTAGAATTCTATCTTTTAGCGATTAGATGTATCTTATAGTGACCAGAATTGCTTCTATTTTAATAGCGAAATATCATCTCCAACCCTGATTTTAAAACTTCGATAGCTCAAGCTACGAAGCTGCATTTGAGGTGATTTGATGTCTGGTATGATCTTGGAGGTTGTAGCTACATTGTGGAGTGATTGTATTGTGTTGCTAAACATTCGTTTGAGGTAAAATTTGAGCTTTAATTTGCAGTGTTGGGTTTGTTTTCTTATTAATTTAGCATGTGGTGGTTTGGGGTTCTACGAGCATAGAATTGAGCCCCATTTCGGGGCACAAGATCTGTTAGTTGATTGGGACCTTATGACGTTGTCAATGTTGGGATTCACAGCATGGGTCCCATATTCCCGTTTTGACTCAATTATGGTCCATTTCCAATTGTTACAATTTTAGTACCAAAACATCCGAAACGACGTTGTCATTGATAGTTTGACAGTTGAGCGGTGTTCAGAGGCATTTCGGATGTGGATAGCTCATGTGTGGTGAATTTCGGTGCTCACATTTGGCTTTGATGTAGGCTTCGATCTACTTTCTTGATAGAGCTTCATAGATAATGCCAAGTATAGATTTCATGTAATTTTGGATGGTATTTATCGTGTATTTAATTTTCCTCTTTTCATTCAATCATTTCTTGATTCTGTATGACCCTTAGGCTTATTACTGGTGTAGGATCCTTAGTTTAGACTATGGCTTCCCTTGTGGAGTAGATGATCTTGTTTATCCTTGTCAGGATTGATCGTTGTTGCCTTAGATTAGGCTGGACATTAGATGTTTTAGATTGTGTTGTGTCAACTCGTACTTATCATTTTCTCCCTATAGGACTTCTTTTGGGTCTTTCTTTTTGTGATGATGCTTAAGACCTTGGTGGCTAGTCATAGCCTTGGGTTGGTTCCAGCTGTGCTTAGTTTGGGACCATAGCTAGTGTGAAGGACCACTGACTACTAGATCATCCGTGGAGCCTCACACGAGCCGTGAAGTGGCTCGTGAATAAGGCTTGACAAACTTTGAGGTGTGGGTCTACTTCAAATGATCATATCTTTCAGCACAAAATGATGTATATGTCCCATGACCTATCAAATTAATGTTCTTTGAGTCAACTTTCTAATGCCACCAAGTTTTCCTAATTCAGAGCCCGGAGTAAAATGTTATGCTCATTTTAGGGAAGCCCTGTCAGCAACACAACTCGACGATCCACTTGATGGGCCGTGGTTCTTTAGACGGCCCGTGAAGCTTGTCTTGAAATCACTTCGTGAGCTTTAATGTGAGGTTTCACCCCCAAAGTCACTGGTTAAGAACCAAAGAAATCTAAACGGTCCATGAAGCTCCACACGACTGTGAAGTCGCCCGTGAAGGCGACTTGTCAGAGTTAAAGTTTAGGGTAAATTTAAATACTCATATCATTTAGCACAAAATGATTTAGGTGGTCCACAACCTATAAAATTAATAATCTCTGCATCCTATTTCCAATGACACCGAGTTTGCTTAATTCCATGCTTGGATTAAAAGCTATGCCCATTTTAGTGAAGCCTGTTGGGCAAGGCATCTAATGACCTTCTAGACGGGTCATTATGCCTTAGAGGGCTCATGAAGCCTATCTTGAAGTAACTTCGTTAGCTTTTAAGTCAGGGTCACATTGAACTTTCCCCCTATACGTTTGGTAGTTAAACTACGTCGTTGAATGCTTAAACTACATCTTTTACTCAGTTTAATACTAATAATCTTGTCAGGAACTACCTAGATCCCTCATTCTCCTAAAATCATCTTGCTTAGAACGAAAGGATGGGAAAATAGGCGATAGTTTTCCCTAGAACAAGTAGAGGTTTGTTTCAAGTTTATCCTCGAAATCCAAAGGATTTCTTCATAGTTTTTGTTACCGGGTATGTGGGGATTTCACTAGTGGGTTTCTTCCACCCATTAGGTCCCTTGAATTCAGTCAGCTCTTCAATTTCTCATAAATTGTTTAGACCTAGGGTTTCCAAAACCTTGAAGATTCATTGTAATTTCAGTGGCTATAGTTTTCACGATCTAAATAACATGTTTCTTGGAATATTTGAATAGTCTCGTAAATATAATTCATAACCCTAACTTTTATTACTTATCAACAATCATAGATTATACTTTCCAGACAGATTAGTCAAAAATTACATCTTAGATTAATAATCCCATATCTTTCGGTATATTTATGTTCCATTCCCAGATAGCATGTAGGTAGTTTGAGCTACTCAATATTTCGATTGCATTTTAGCTTTAAATTCATTTGGGAGTAGACTTAGTACCGAGTTAGACATGGGTTCAGAGTACCCTCAAAGTCCTTGAACTACATGCCAACATAGGTTCAGAAGTCTCCTCTGTTGGGCATTAGTTTTTACTGATCACGCCACATTCATGCCTTTATACCACTGTCAAGGTATATTGGGTCTCCTCGATTGGGGGTGTACATCAGACTCCATGTTTAGCTTACGTGGTTTATGTCGGTTAATAGTAGCTCCCATAGTCACACGCTTAGTGCATTGACCAGGTTTTCAGCATTTACTTTAGTTTACAATTCATCATGTTTTCTTCATGATTAGTACTTGGTCATTATATCCACTTTATCTTTCAGTTATACTTCAGTACATATCTATATCCTTGTTAAGATTATATCATTGCTCAACTATGCATTGTTCAGCTTATACACATTGTTCAACTTAGCATATCTATATCTTGCATGTTCAGTACATTCCAAGTACTGAGGCATAATTTGTGGTACATCATTTTATTATATAGGTTCAGGCATTCAACATCCAACTCACGCTTAGTCTGATTTCCAACCTATACTTAGAAGCTTCAATGGTGAGTCCTCATAGTTCTATCACAACCAAGCGGTACACCCTAAACGTAACATGGCATACAGGACCTCGAGAGGCCTCTATAACATACCGCTATTTTAAAGAGCTAGAATTAGAAAGAAACCATTTTTGGAAATAATGAAAATCTAAAATTTGACAAGTTATATTTAGTACGAGTTTTGGGTCAACTTCAAACAACCTTAACTCTCCGTACATGATGGTTTATGTGATATACAAGATACTGTATGAAATTAGTTTGAATTATCTTTCCAACGCCACCGAGTTTGCTCATTTTTGAGTTCTTACGAGGGAGATATCCCTGTTGGAAGTCGGGTTGTCTGAATAAGGAAAGTCACCCGGATTATAAAAGGGTGCTTTGGTCTTTTCCATACCCAATTGGTTTAATTCGATTTTAGTGAATTAATTAGGGTCTAAACTGATTTGGTTCAGTTTACGCACTCAAAATGATGCTAGAGTTTTAGAGAAAAGAACTAAAGAGGAGAAAAGAAGAGAAAGGTCAAGATTTATCGATTTCTAGAGGAATTGATTGCGGATTTAGCCAAGAATTCGATCCTACGAGGTATGCTAGTCTTTCATATTGTTGGGTTCGTTCACCCACAAACCAATCATGTTTCTTTAAGTGAAATTCATTCTAGAAAGTTGAAAGTATGATGTTCTTGAAATTAGCTTTCGTTCTTGAGTTTAGATGAGATTGTTGAGTTCTTGATTAAATCATGTTGAGGTTAAAGTTTTATATGAGTAGGTTCTTGTGTTCATGCACTGCGCATCTAAATCTAAAGTGAAATTGAGAAAAAAAAATCAAATTTAGGCGAATTCGGGTTAGAAAATGAAGAAGGAACAAGTTGGCAAATTTGGGTACCAGGTCCGCGTCTGCTCCTCACAGCTGGGACTTTTCTCTCCGCGTCACGAAGAAGTAACAAACCCTTATGCCATAAAATTTATTTCACTTCCAAATATTAAGATGCATCTCCTCATCGCGGACTTGCTTCCCAGCAGTTATTTCTTGATCGTTTCTCATATTTAACTATCTAAAAGCTCTCCTAAACATCACGAGATCTTTCCTATCACAAAACACAACCTTGAATTTGTAAATCAAATTCAAGGTAGAGTTGAGAGTCAAGTCTTGAGGGTTCTTCCAGTGAATTTAAGAACTCTTTTACAAATACTTTAAACTTGTTTTAGGACTTAAGAATTGATATTGAGAAACAGTAGAGCCGAGTTCATTTCTTTAAAATGATATATGGGGATTATGTATTCTGAAAGAGTAAATGTTTTCACATTTAAGATGAGAGGAAACACATATACCCAAATGATTTTTTATGAGTAGTTTTGAGTTCAATATCTTTTAAGAGATAATCTTTTTGAGTAATAACCTCAAAATCACAGAGAAAGGGTTATATTTTTAAACATATGAGTTGAGTATTTTGGTAGTAGGATTAAACACCGATATGAGGACGAACTCATAATAACTCATGTCTCCATAAACCATGTAGTTAACGTAGGTAGAAAGGGTCATACTTTTTAGATGATTCTTTAATGATTTTAGCATAGACTAGTGGACCCACTTAGTTAAGGCATTATGTATCCCCGCAAGTTATAGAAGAGTTATGGCATGGTAGGCGAGACGATGTATCATCACATAGCTCATAGCGATGGTTGTTAGTTAGAGAAACTCCCACAAAATAATATTACTTTATCATATACATAAATTGAGTTGTTATTGTATTTCTTCAATACATTGAGTTGCTATTTACTATTTAAATGCTTTATATAAATTGCATCTTTACTGTTGTTATTTTTGCATTGACCTGAGTAAATATGAGATAAGTGTTTCTTGCAAAATTCAGTTCAAGCTTATGTCATGTTTAGTTTTCCTCTCACATGCTTGTACATTCAATATATTGATTACATTTGGCCTGCATCATTTTACGATGTAGATACATGTAACCAGAATGAGCATCTAGCCCCTCATTTATCCAGTTGAGCATCTCAGAGTCGTTTGGTGAGCCTCCTTGCTTTTCGAAGGATCCATTTTTGTTATTGATTTATCATTCCAGCTTTGTTATTAGAATGATCGGGGACTTGTCCCAACATCCATCTCAGTTATTACAGGTTTCATACACAATTAGTTATTAGTTCTTTAGTCTTGTTATTTCAGTTGTGTGGATTACCAGACTTGAGTTGTCACTTTGGTGATTGAATGTTTACTTCTACAACATTCCAAGTTAGCTTGAGTAAAGTTGCATTTTGATTTCTCCTATTAATGCTTAGAGTCTTATGGGGAGTAGTAAACCACGACAAAGGTTCACTTGGGGCCAGTAATGGTTCTCGAATGGCAGTCCCACCCAGGGTGTAGGCTCGGGGCATGACAAACTTGGTATCAGAGCAGAGAGTTCAAGAGTTCTAGAGAGTCTACGAAGCTATGTCTGTAGAGTCCAAGTTATCGGTGTGAAGTGACCCACATGTATAATTAGGAGGCTGCAACATGTAGGAACTATCTAATTTATTTCATACTCATTTCGTGCAATAGAGTTTGTCTTTAAAAAGGTTTCTTTCTAACTCGTGTTTGCCTGTATCTTTCAGATCATGCCTCTTCGAAGAGCTGTCCGAGGTCGTCCTACTAGGAGAAATGTTGAGGAACAAGGGGTACCTATTGCAACTGAAGTGAAACCCCTAGGAGAGGTCACCAATGCTGAGTTCCGAGAAGCTATTTGAATGCTAAGTCAAGCGGTGACGAATCAAGTTGGGCAACAAAGAGAAGTTCGACAAGATAAGACTGATACGTCAAGAATCTTTGAGTTCCTTAGGATGGATCCTGAAGCTTCAAAGGTTCAAGCATCACTGAGGATCTGGAAAACTTTGTTCACGAGCTTCACAAGCTTTTTGAGATTGTGCAAGTTACTGATGCTGAGAGAGTGGAACTAGCTCCATACCAACTGAAGGGTGTCGTTAGAATGTGGTTTGATCAATGGAAGAAGTGTAGAGCTGAGGGTGCACTGATTTTGAGCTGGGCTATGTTTGAGAAGGCCTTCTTGGGCCATTTCTTTGCCCGGGAACTGAGAGAGGCCAAGGTATGCGATTTCCTTACCCTTAAGCAGGAACATATGAGTGTTTATGAGTACAGTTTGAAGTTCACCCAACTTTCCCGATATGCTCTGGATATGGTTGATGATATGAGGAGCAGGATGAGTGTGTTTGTTGCTGGGTTGTCTCGTCTATCAAGTAAAGAGGGTAAGGCAGCTATGCTGATAGGGCACATGGACATAACGAGACTCATGGTTTATGTACAGCAGGTTGAAGAAGAGAAGTTAAGGGATAGAGAAGAATTTAGAAACACTAAAGCTAAGACAGGAAATGAGTTCAGGAGCAAAAGAGTAATGTAAACCAGTCTTCTTTCCAATAGAAACAAAAGGGACCTGCTCCATCTTCTGCTAGTGCACCTGCACCAAGGAACAAACGTTAGTACAATAGTCAGAATTCTCCGAATTTCAGAACCAAACCTGCTCAGTCTCAAGGTAGTGTGGCATAAAGAGGTAATTAGGCTCCTACTTGTGCTAAGTGTGGTAGGAATCACCCAGGTGCTTGTCTATATGGATCTACTGGTTGTTTCAAGTGTGGTCAAGAGGGTCACTTCATGAAAGCTTGCCCTAAGAACAGGCAAGGTAATGTGAATAGGGGCAATAGAGCCCAATCTTCTTCAATTGCTCTACCAGACAGGGCTGCACCTAGAGGAGCTACTTCAGGGACATGAGGAGAAGCGAACTTTCTTTATGCCATCACTAGTCGCCAAGAGCAAGATATTACTCCTGATGTTGTCACTAGTATGATTGAAGTCATTACTTTTGATATTTATGCTTTTTTAGATCCAGGAGCAAGTCTATCTTTTGTGACTCTTTATATTTCCATGAATTTTGATATTCTTCCTGAGTAACTTCTTGAGCCCTTCCATATTTTTATTCATGTTGGTGAGTCTATTCTAGATGAGAAAGTCTATCATGATTGTACCATCTTCGACAATCACAAGAACACCATGGTTGATTTAGTTGAGTGAGACATGATAGATTTTGATGTCAATCTAGGTATGGACTGGCTTCATGCCTGTTATGCCTCCATGGATTGTAAAACTTGAGTTGTTAAGTCCAATTTCCTAATGAGATATTATAGAGTGGAGGAGTAGTTCAGTAGTGCCTAAGAGTGATTTTATTTCGTACCTTAAGGAGAGAAAGTTAGTTTCCAAGGGGTGTGTCTATCACTTAGTCCGAGTTAATGACTCTAGTGTTGAGACACCGTCTATTCAGTCAGTTCCAGTAGTAAGAGATTTTCCAGAGGTCAGTAAAGAATTTCCTAGACCCACGTCTCCAACTCATATTAGGAGTTTCTTGGGGTTGGCTAGATATTATAGAATTTTCGTCAACGGGTTCTCATCTATTTAATATCCTTTGACCAAGTTGACTAAGAAAATAGTTAAGTTTCAATGGTTTGAAGCATGTAAGAAAAGCTTTCAGGAATTGAAAAAGTGGTTGACTACTTCCTAAGTATTGACTTTACCAGAAGGTACGCAACGTTTTGTTATGTATTGTGATGCGTCTAGAGTGGCATTGACTTGTATGTTAATGTAGAATGGTAAAGTTATAGCTTATGCCTCCGGACAACTGAAAGTTCACAAAAAGAATTATCCAACCCATGATCTAGAGTTGGCTGCCGTAGTATTTTCTTTGAAAAATGGTGTCACAATCTTTATGGTGTTAATGTGGATTTGTGAATCGATCACAAGAGCATCCATTATGGGTTTAGTCAGAAAGAGTTTAATATCAGAAAGAGGAGGTGGTTAGAGTTACTGAAGGATTATGACATAAATATTCTATATCACCAAAGTAAGGCTAATTTTGCTGCTAATGCTTTGAGTAGGTTGTCTATGGGTAGTACCGCCCATGTTGAACAATAAAAAGAGAGTTAGCAAAGCATGTGCACAGTCTTGCACGATTAGGAGTTCGACTAATGAATTCCATAGAAGGAGGAGTAGTGGTGATGAATCATCATTAGTGTCTAAAGTGAGAAATAAGAAAGAACAAGATCTTCTTTTGCTTGAATTGAAGGTAAATGTTCATAAGCAAAAGGTGATAGATTTTGAACAATGGGGAGATGGTGTATTGAGATATCAAGGTAGATTGTGTGTACCAAGGGTGGATGAAATTCAAGAGAGAATCAAGGAGGAAGCTCATACTTCTAGATATTCTATTCATACGGGTTCCACAAAGATGTATCGCGATTTAAGAAAGGCTTATTGGTGGAGTAGTATGACGAATGGCATTGTAGAGTTTGTTGCTAAGTGTTCGAATTGCCAACAAGTTAAAGTAGAGCACCAGAGACCCACTAGTATCGCTCAGAATATAGAGATTCCAAAATGGAAGTGGGAGATGATCAATATGGACTTTATTATTAGTTTTCCACGTTCTCGCAGGCAACATGATTCTATTTGGGTGATTGTAAATCGAATGACAAAATCAACCCACTTTTTGCCAGTAAAGGCTACCCATTCAGGAGAAGATTATGCTAAGTTATATGTTTAAGAGGTAGTTAGACTTCATGGAGTCCCAGTGTTGATTATATTAGATAGAGGTGCACAATTTACTGCACAATTTTGGAAGTCCTTCAAGAAAGGTTTGGGTTCAAAAGTGAATGTGAGTACTGTTTTTCATCCTCAGATTGATGGTCAAGCAGAGCGTACTATTCAGACCTTAGAAGATATGCTGAGGGCTTGTGTGATTGATTTCAAAGGAAATTGGGATGACCACCTACCTCTCATTGAGTTTGCTTACCACATTAGTTATCATTCTAGCATCCAAATGGCTTTGTATGAGTCTCTTTATGGGAGAAGATGTTGATCTCCTATTGCATGGTTTGAGGTCGGTGAATCTAGGTTGATAGGACCAGACTTAGTTCATCAAGCTATGGAGAAAGTTAAGATTATTCAAGATAGATTTAAGACAGCGCAGAGTCATCAAAAATCCTACACTAATGTTAGGAGAAAAGATGTAGAGTATGAAGTAGATGATTGGGTATACATGAATGTTTAACCCATGAAGGGTGTTATGAGATTTTATAAAAAGGGAAGTCTTAGTCCGTGGTATATTGGTCCTTATAAAATATCTAAAAGAATTGGTAATGCAGCTTATGAGTTGGAGCTACCATAAGAGTTAGAAGCAGTTCATCTGGTATTTCACGTCTTCATGTTGAAAATATGTATGGGCGATCGTTCACTAATCATACCAACTGAAGATATTGTTTTTAAGGATAGTTTGTCTTATGGGAAATTCATGTTCAGATTCTAGACTGCAAGGTTCGCAAATTGAGAACCAATGAGGTAGCATCAGTCAAGGTTTTATGGAGAAATCTGTTTGTTGAGGAACCTACTTGGGAAGCTGAGGAGGATATGAAGAAGAGATATCCACATCTCTTTTAGTCCAGAGAAATTCCAGATCAAGGTACTAATTCTCCTCTTAGTACTCTTTAAATAATCCACTGAATGTGTTAGGTTTGCTTATTGGGTGTTTGAGCTGAATGTTAGATGTTACACCCTTAGCATACTTAGAGTGATCTCATTCAAGGACTAATGTTCCAAAGGGAGAGATATTGTAACATCCCGCCACTTGAAAAAGCTAGAATTAGAAAGAAACTATTTTTGGAAATAATGAAAATCTGAAATTTAGCTGGTTATATTAAGTATGAGTTTTGAGTCAATTTCAAACGACCATAACTATGAGAACAGGATGAGTTAGGTAAGATACAAGATACTATATGAAAGTTCTGTGAATTATCTATCTAACACCAAAGAGTTTGCTAATTTTCGAGTTTGTATGTGGGAGATATTTCCATTGGAAATAGGGTTGTCTGAATAAGGAAAGTCACCTAGATCTTAAAAGGGTATTTTAGTATTTTCCATACCCAATTGGTTTAATTCGGTTTAGTGAATTGGTTAGGGTCTAAACTGATTTGGTTCAGTTTACGCACTCAAAATTACGCTAGGGTTTTAGAGAAAAGAACTCAAGAGGAGAAAAGGAGAGTAAGGTCAAGATTCGTCTATTTCTTGAGGAACTGATTGAGGATTTCGCCAAGGAATCGATGCTACGAGGTATGTGAGAGTTTCATAGCGTTCGATTCGTTCACCCACACGCCAATGATGTTTCTTTCAACGAAATTCATTCTATATAGTTGAAAGTACGATGTTCTTGAATTATGTTTTTGAAATTGTCTTTCGTTCTTGACACTAGATGAGATTGTTGAGTTCTTGATGTAATCATGTTGATTTTAGAGTTCTATGTTAGTAGCTTCTTGTATTCATGTACTGGGTATTGGAATCTAAAGAGGAATTAAAAAAAAGAATCGACTCTAGGCGAAATGGGCTTAGAAAACGAATAAGGAAAAAGTTTGGCAATCAGGGTACCATGTCCGCTTCGCGGACCTATACCTTAGAATTGGGAATTTTCTCTTTACATCACGGAGAGGTTACGGATCTTTCTGCCACAAATTTTATTTCACGACCAAATATTAGAATGCATCTCTGCGTCGCGGACATGCTTCCATAGAGTGATTTCTTGATAGTTTCTCATGTTTAACTATCTAAAAACACTCCTAAACATCACGAGATCTTTCCTATCACAAATCACAACCTTGAATTGATAAATAAAATTCAAGTTACAGTTGAGAGTCAAGTCTTGAGGGTTCTTCGAGTCATTTTAAGAATTATTTTACAAATCTTTTAAACTTGTTTTAAGACTTAAGTATTGAGATTGAGAAATACTAGAGCCGAGTTCATTTCTTTAAAATGTTATCTGGGGACTAAGTATTCCCAAAGAGTAAATGTTTTCACATTTAAGATGATAGGAAACACAGATTTCCGAATGAGTTTTCATTAGTAGTTTTTATTTCAATCTCTTTTAAGAGATATGATTTTTGAGTAATAACCTCAAAACCACAGAGAAAGAGTTGTGATTTTGAACATATGAGCCGAGTATTTTGGGAGTAGAATTGAGCACCGATATGGGGACGAGTTTATAATAACTCAAATCTCCATAAACCATGTAGCCAACGTGTATAGAAAGGGTCATAATTTTTAGATGATTCCTTAATGCTTTTAGCATAGATTAGTGGATCCACTTAGTTGAGGGGTTCTATATCCCGACAAGTTATAGGACAGTTCTGGCACCGTGGGCCAGACGTTGAATCATCATATGGCTCATAGTGATGATTGTCGGTTAGAAAAACTCTCACTGAATTATATTACTTTATTATATACATAAATTGAGTTCTTATTGTATTTCTCCAATATATTGAGTTGCTACTTACTATTTCAATGCTTTATATAAACTTCATCATTACTGTTGTTTATTTTTCCATTGAGTTGTGTATCCATGAATTGAGTAAAGCTAAGGTAAGCGTTTCTTTCAGAATTTAGTTCAAGCTTATGTCATGTTTAGTTTTCCTCTCGCATGCTTGTACATCCAATGTACTAATGTTATTTGGCCTGTATTATTTTATGATGCATATACATGTAACTAGGATCAACATACAGTGCCTCGTTGATCCCGTTGAGCATCTCAGAGTCGTTTGGTAATCCTACTTGCTTTCCAGAGGATCCCTTTTTTTATTACTTTATCATTTCAGCTTTGTTAGTAGGATGATCGGGGGTCTTGTCTCGATGTCCATCTGAGTTATTAGAGGCTTCGTAGATAGTTACTTATTAGTTCTTTAGTCTTGTTATTTCGGTTGTGTTGATTACTAGACTTGAGTTGCCACTTTGGCTAGTTGAATGTTTACTTCTAAAACATTCCAAGTTATCTTGAGTAAAGTTTCATTTTGATTTCTTCTATTAATGCTTAGAGTCTTCAGCTGAGTAGTAAGTCAGGCCAAGGGTTAGCTTGGGGCCAATAATGTTTCTCGAGTGCCAGTCCCGCACAGGGTGTAGGCTTGGGGAGTGACAGCCTCATATAAGCCACTTAGTGTTCATAACATAAGTTAATAGAAATGAGCGGAAATTTAAAACATTTTCAGCCAACATCAAAGTTTTATATGAAAAGCAGAAGACTATTACACTTTGTCTCAAACCATCTAAAACATGAATATCTTGGAACATAGTCCATACACTAATTTTCAAAACAGAAAATGAAGGAACATAAGAGAAATGGTGGCCAAATCCTTGAATGTTATGTGGACTCACCAATCTTCAAGTCTTTCTGTAATTAGATCCTAGCCACGGGAATGAGAGTTGAGATCGTCGGACCCTACATTTGGATACAAAATGTAGGCAAGAGTATGCGTTAGTACAAACAAGTACTAAATTTGATAGCTGACAGAAACATCAACATAAAGATAAGAGTTAGACAATATAGGTCATAAAGCATAATAAATGCACATAATATATCATATCGACATAGGAGGAATACTTCTTGAAGTAACCTTAAATCAACCTTACTCATCAATGAAGGAAACTCCAGCAACAATCTCATAACATAGTCTAGATTATGTTTAATAGACATGGGGAATCGCCTCTTGCCTTACTATTAAGGAAAATACGGAGTCGCCTCTAGTCCTTTTTAACAGATCGATCATGGGTACTCGCCTCTAGTCCAACATCATGTGACATGTGTATTCACGTGTTGTCATTCTATAAGGATCATGGGTACTCACATCTTGTATAAATCATATCATAAGAACAGGGAGTCGCCTCTTGATAACCGTTGCGGAATAAGGGCAATCGCCTCTTTATTCTACTCCATAAAATACGGGTAATCGCCTCATATCCATCTCAGTTAGAGGTAATGGGTAATCGCCTCTAGCCTCATCAATTTCATAGTCTTTAGCAATAGATTCATTTTAAGTGAGAAATCCTTTCAACCTAGAATTATTCAATGTGAGAAAGCTTTTCACAGTCATAACAAAAACAATGCATATGGGAACTATCCTTTCCACAACAATTGACAACATAAGCTTTACTTTCAAAGCACTATATATCATGGTCATTCTATATGCTCTATCTCAAGCAATTCAATATCATAATCATCTCATAAGCTTAAATAACAAAGAAATACTACTCATGATTCATCATATAAACTTCAATTCTAATGTATCTCATCAATCCTAGATTGAATACATCTAAATCGACAACTTCTCCTTTTATGGCATAAAACCAATATTTATCAATTCCATCTTTCAAGACATGGGTTAGGCATGAGTACATGTAAATTTATCCTAAAACATGTAATCCTACCAATTCAATCATAAACAATCATAATCCATTCAATTGGATCAAAATTCATCAATACCCACAACATTGGAAGAAAACCCTAACTCAAACTGGGAAATTTCCTATTTTCAATTGGGGAATCTTAGGGACTCCATTGAAGAAAGGATTCCATGGATGAAAAGCAATAATACATTCATTACAAAGCCCACAAATGCTTGAGGAATGGGGACTTGACCTTGATCCTTGCTCCAACTCTTTCTTCTTCTTCAAGTTCTAGAGAGAAATATTTGAGAGGAAGACTTTAGGACTGTTTTTTGACTTTGGGAAATAATGACTTTTAATGGGTTAGTTTTGGGGTTAAAATGACTTATATAGTGGTCCTAGGCTTGGGTAAAACAACATAGTATTAATCTAATTAAATCCGGAAAAGACCCAATTGCCCCTAAACTTACAGTGGTCTGCCCACCTTCAGGATGGGCTCCAGAGCCGTGGTGCCTACCAAGAGCTGTGGTCCCTCTCGTGGTGATGAACCAGTGGCTTGGCAACCACTCCCTTAACCCTTAAAAACTAAGTCACCACCATAACCCCTCTCACTGCTCGGCAAGGCGTTCATGAGCCGTGAAGTGGCTCGTGTGGCGAAGGTTGTTTTGGGAAGTGTAGCCTAGCTACTGCCTAGCCTATCACGAGCCTCACCACGACCCGTGGTCCCTACCACGAGGTGTCATGGTGGCCGTGGTAGGTGGGGCAGTGCTTGGTGAAGGCTTGTCCAAACTTTCATTCCTTGGCCCTTGTCCTCCATTTAGCCCTAACTTAGTCTACTAGATTTCCAAATTGTTACATTACCTCCCCCTTGGGAACATTTGTCCTTGAATGAAATTTCTAGACACCTTTTGGATGTAAAGACTCAATACTAGCAGCCCATCATGAATGTAACACATCTAAATGTGCATAACCAAGGAGTGACTTTACTCCAAGATAAATATACTCAACGCATCTCAAGGGAAGGTAGGAACTACATCTAGTAACCCAATATGCATGAAAATTCAAAATTCACTCATTTTCAAGGAAGAAATACCTTCTCAAAGCTAAAAGCATGATCAACAAAATCTCATGGAGCCATATGTAGCTAGGTCTTAAAAATCATAGCTAAAACATGTTCATCAATTCATCTCATGAAGTCTATAGGCAACTCATACTCAATGCACTACAATATGAGGAAAATCAATCATATAAAATCATTTTCTTTCAAAACAAAAGTTTTCATGAACATGCATAACAGAAGGAAATCATGGGAACATCAAAACACACATGACTTTAAACAAGGAGCAAACCATGAGGAAGTCATTACCTCAAGCTAGAGTAGGACTAGAAGGAAAAAGATGAGGATATCGAGAAATCATATCGGCCTCGGCTTCCTAAGTAGTACCCTCAACTAAATGATTCCGCCACAATACTTTCACGGAAGCAACTTCCTTATTTCTCAACTTCTTAACTTGTCGGTCTAAGATCTCAACCGGTACCTCTTCATAAGGGAGACATTCATCAACCCCCAAAAATTCTAGGGGAACTATGGATGTCGGATCTCCAACAAACTTCTTAAGCATAGATACATGGAAAACCGGATGCACCGTTGCCAAATCATTAGTCAAATCAAGCTCTTAAACAATCTTACCAAATGTCCCAAAATTTGATACGGGCGTACATATCGGGGACTAAGCTTCCCTTTCTTCCCAAATCTCATCACACCCTTAATGAGTGAGATTTTCAAGTAAACCCAATCACTAACCTCAAACTCAAGGTCTCTTCTTCTAACATTGGCATAGGAATTTTGTCCACTTTGGGCTGTTATCAACCTCTCTCTAATAAGCTGGACTTTTTCTATAGCCTCATGAACTTATTCGGGTCCTATCAAGGAAACTTCACCCACCTCAAACCAACCTATAGGAGATCTACAGTTCCTACCATACAGAGATTCAAAGGGAGCCATACCAAAACTAGAATTGTAGCTATTATTACTATAATCAAACTCAATCATCGGCAAGTGATCATCTCAATTTACCTTGAAATTGATGATTCATGCTCTCAACATATCCTCTAAACTTTGGATAGTTCGCTCCGCTTGCCCATAGGTTTGTGGGTGAAAAGTTGTGCTAAGCTTTACTTTAGTGCCAAGACCCTTTTGGAATGACTTCCAAAACTGAGAGGTAAACTAAGTACCTCTATCAAAGATAATGGACAAGGGAACTCCATGCATCCTTACCATTTCCCTCAAATATAAATTAGCATAATCTTCCGCCGGATAAGAAATTTTGATGGGAATAAAATGGGCCGATTTCATCATTCGGTCTACTATGACGCAAATCAAATCATATTGTCGCCTAGTACGTGGCAATCCTACTATAAAGTCCATGTTCAAGTCTTCCCACTTCCAAGTAGGAATGCTAATGTCTTGTGATAAACTTCCTGATTTCTAATGCTCAACTTTCACTTGTTTGAAATTTGGACACTTAGCCACAAATCCCGCAATATCCTATTTCACCTTATTCTACTAATAGACCTCCCGCAAGTCACTGTACATCTTGGGGGCTCCTGGGTGAATGGAATACCGAGAACTATGGGCTTCGGTCAAGATTTGTTCCCTTAAGTCATCAACATTTGGAAGACACAAACGACCTTGATATCTAAGTACACCTTCTCCTCCTTGGGAGAAATCCTCTACGGACTTCTTGAGCACCACTTGTCATAATCAGTCCAAACAGGCCAATCTATGTACATCTCGTACTAATTCCGTCTTGTCATAATCAATTTGAGCGACATTACTCATAGACAATCTACTAAGAGCATCCGCTACTACATTCACCTTACCGAGGTGATAGAGAACACTCATATCATAATCTTTCAATAAGTCAAGCCACCTTTCTTGGCGAAGATTCTAATATTTCTGATTAAACACATATTCTAAGCTCTTCTGGTCGTTTAACACATCTAAATCAACACCATAAAAATAGTTCCTCTATATCTTTAAGGAAAAAACCACTGCTGCTAATTCAAGATCATAGGTTGGATAATTCTTCTTATGGACCTTAAGTTATCTTGAAGAATAAGCTATAACTTTACTGTCACTCCCCGAGACTACACCCTGGGCGGGACCGGCACTCGAAAACCATTGCTGGCCCCAAGCGAAACCCTTGGCATGACTTACTTAACTCAGCGGAAAACTTAACTCAACAGAATAACTCCATACAATGAAAGGTCATTTAACAACCCAACTAGAAAAAAATCTTGGCCAAAAAGGCAAGTCGAGTCTCAAAATAGAATATTTATATGTATACATAGATGGGAGACTCAATACTAACTGACTGACTGACTATTTATGAAGCATCTATAACACTGAGATGGATGTTGGGACAGACCCCGCAACATCCTAATAAAACAAAACTAAGAGAACAAAATAATGGAGTCCTCTGAAATGCAATGAGGCTCATCACTGACTCGGGAGTGTTCAGCTGGATCAACGATGTGCTGGATGCTGAACTTGGGTACCTGCGTCTGCTTCATCATAAAATGCAGGCCAACTGGCATCCGTACATTGAATGTACGAGTATGCAAGTTGGAAAGCTAAACAACAACTTAAGCTTGAAAGGAGTACACCAGAACACTTGCCTTGGCTCTGTTCAACTCATGAATAACTGAACTCCAATGTAAAGCAATAAGACACATGCAATACATATATAAAGCTTGTAAAACAGTGTAAACAACTTAGTTCGTTAAGGATAAAATAATAAGAAACTCAACTTTACTTATATAAAAGTAATATAACTTTAGTGGGAGATTCTTTAACCGACAACCACTACTATGAGCCGTAGTGATGATACAACGTTTTATCTCACGTTGCCCAAGGACCATCCTATAACTTGTCGTGATATAGGACCTTACTTAACTTAGTGGGTACACTAGCTTAACTTACGTGATCATCTAAAAAGTATGACCCGTTAAATCCCATGTTGGCTACATGGTTCTTATGGAGAGTTGAGTTACTATGAACCCGCATCGCCAATTCGGTGCTCAATACTACTCCTAAAAATATACTTTGGCTCATAAGTGTTTTAAACACATCTTTCTTTAGTTTGAGATATTTGCTCAAAGCTTAGCCCAAAGGCTCTTTATGAATCAATGTTCCCTTTTCTTTGCTCAAATGTGAAAACATTTATAAACTTCTTTGGGAATATATAGTTCCCTAATAACTTTTGAGAAATGAACTTAACTCTATACTCTTGGCTTAACTTGAAACTTGAACCTTAAAAAGAAATTAAAACGTTTAATAAAGACTCTTTAAAAAACTTTAAAGAGTTGCTTTTACTTGCTTCTTAACTTCTAAACATCACTTCTAACCACACTTGACTTTAATCCTAACTTCCGTCGAATTGGATTATGGATTCAAGGGTAATGACCTCATGTTTATGGATGATTTCGTGATGTTTAAATGTACCTTAGAGTGTTGAAAATAACTATAAAACATAGATACATTACCAAGGAACATGTATGAAAAAGTGGGGAAGGAATGGGGAGAACTGGAGTCCTTGGTGCTGAGAGGCACGGGGCGCTAGCCCTCAAACTTCAGAGGGTCTGGTAGGGCCCTCTACATGGCGCGCCGCCCCAATGGTGAAATTTCAAAAAATCTTTTGGGGCGCGCTGGCTGGCGCGACCCCCCATCCTTTTTCCCTAAAAATCTGACTTTTCTCCAATGTTTTTCCAACTCTAATGCTTCTTAACTTCAAAGGTTCCAGCCCCAAACACTTAGAATCATTAAAACCCCTTAAGATACAATGGCTTCAACTCGAAATTACAACGAGAAACATGCACCAAACCAACAAGAAACTTCAACAACACAACCACAACTTCAACAAACACAACTACAAACTTCAACAAACACAACCAATTTTTTCTCAGAATTAAAATGAGTTTGGCTTGTTGGGGAAAGAACCAAACCAACACTATGATCTCACATACGTTAATAGGGATCACCCCCGACGAAAACCACGATGATCTTGACGAATCCTTGCTTCTTCTTCTCTTTCTCCTCTTCTTTCTCTCTTCTCTCAAAAGCCATAACTCTCACTTTAAAAAGGAAAAACTGATTTAAAATCAGTCTAATACCTTAATATTACCAATAGAAATGGCTAGGGAAAAGACCAAAATACCCTTACAAATTCGGACTAAACTGCCCTGCCAACACCCAACTTCCAAAGGGAATAACTCACTCATACGAACTCGGAATCGAGCAAACTCGGCGGCGTTGGAAAGACCATTCCACGAACTTTGCAAACGTAACTGGAACGATACCTAACTCATCCTGATCTAGGAGTTATAACTGTTCAAAGTTGGCCAAATCGAGCAAATTCAGCGGCGTTGGAAAGATCAGTCCAAGGGATTTCCAAACATAACTGGAAATACCCCTAACTCATCCTGAGATAGAAGTTATGACTGCTCAAAGTTGACCAAAAACTCATTTTTTTCCATACTTGCTAAATTTCCAGATTTGAATTTTTCCAAAAAAATGACTATTTCCAATTTCAAGCTTCTTCATAGTTATTTCAAATTGCAAGATGTCACATTATCTCCCCCTTGGAAATATTCGTCCTCGAATGAGATTACTCCTTCTAGGCTAAGGGTGTAAATCAAACTCAAACACCCAACAGGCAACAATGCCAACAACAACAACATGTTCACTATAATTTAAAGAGCACTAAGAAGGAAATTAGTACCTTGATCTGCATTTCCTCTGGATTCAAAGAGATATGGGTATCTCTTCTTCATGTCCTCTTCAGCTTCGCAAGTAACTTCCTCAACGAATTGGTTCCTCCAAAGGACCTTCACTGATGCTATATCTTTCGTTTTCAACCTGTGAACTTGGCGATCTAAAATCTATACAGGAATCTCCTAATTAGATAAGCTATCCTTGATCCTAATACTTTCAGTTGGTAGGATCAATGTAGGATCGCCTATGCACTTCTTCAACATGGAGATGTGAAATACCGGATGAACCGCCGCTAATTCCTGTGGTAGCTCCAACTCATAAGCAACATTGCCAATCCTCTTGGCTATGCGGTAAGGTCCAATATTCCGGGGACTAAGTTTCCCCTTCTTACCAAACCTCATAACCCCCTTCATTGGTAAAACTTTCAAATATACCCAATCATCTACTTCAAACTCTAACGCCCTTCTCCTAACATCAGTGTAGGATTTTTGACGACTCTGTGCCGTTTTCAACCTCTCTTTAATCACTCTCACCTTTTCCATAGCTTGGTGAACTAAATCTGGTCCTATCAACCCTGCTTCACCAACTTTATACCACCCAATAGGAGATCTACATCTTCTCCCATAAAGAGCTTCATATGGAGCCATTTGGATGCAAGAGTGATAACTGTTTTTGTAGGCAAACTCAATGAGAGGTAGGTGGACATCCCAACTGCCTTAGAAATCAATTACACAAGCCCTCAACATATCTTCTAAAGTCTGAATAGTGCGCTCTGGTTGCCCATATGTCTGAGGATAAAACGCAGTACTTAAGTTCATCTTTGAACCCAAGCCTTTCTGAAAAGATTTCCAGAACTGTGCAGTAAACTGTGCACCTGTATCTGTAATAATGGACAGTGGGACTCCATGAAGTCTCACTATCTCTTGAATATATAACTTGGCATATTCTTCTGCTGAATGGGTAGTCTTTTTCGGTAGAAAATGGGCTGACTTTGTCATTCAGTCGACAATTACCCAAATAGAATCATGTTGTCTGCGAGACCTTGGCAACCCTGTGATGAAATCCATATTGATCATCTCCCACTTCCATTCGGGAAGTTCTATATTCTGAGCCAAGCCACCGGGCCTTTGGTGTTCAACTTTCACTTGTTGGCAATTTGGACATTTAGCAACAAATTCAGCAATATATTTCTTCATGCTATTCCAACAATAAACTTCTCTCAAATCACGATACATCTTTGTGGAACCCAGATGAATTGAGTATCTGTAGGTATGACCTTCCTCCATAATCTTCTCTTGGAGTCCATCCACCATAGGTACACACAATCTACCTTGATATCTCAATACACCATCTCCCCCTTGTTCAAAAGCTAATACTTTTTTCTTTTGAACATTTGCCTTAAACTCAAGAAAAATGGGATCTTGGTGTTGTTTCTCTTTCACTTCTGACACTAATGATGACTCGGCCCCGCTCGTCACTTTTATTCCTCCTTCTGCGAAATCTATAAGTCTGACTCCTAGGCGTGACCGTCTGTGCATATCTTTTGCTAACTCTCTCTTCCCTTCTTCAATATGGACGGTGCTACCAATAGACAACCTGCTTAAAGAATCAGCAACAACATTAGCCTTACCTGGGTGGTAAAGAATACTCAGGTCAGAATCCTTGAGTAATTCTAACCACCTCCTCTGTCTGAGATTAAGCTCTTTCTGAGTGAGCACATATTGAAGACTCTTGTGATCAGTAAATAAATCAACATGCACACCATACAAGCAATGACGCCATATCATCAAAGTGAATACTACAACAGCCAACTCTAAGTCATGGGTTGGGTAGTTCTTCTCATGAACCTTCAACTGTCTGGAGGCATAAGCCATAACCTTGCCATTCTGCATTAAGACACAACCCAAACTAACTCTAGATACATCACAATACACCACAAAACTTTGAGTACCTTCTGGTAAAGTCAAAACAGGAGCAGTAATCAACCTTTTTTTCAATTCCTGAAAGCTTTTCTCACAAGCTTCAGACCATTGAAATTTCACCGCTTTCTGAGTCAACTTTGTCAAAGGAGATGCAATAGACGAGAACCCCTCAACAAACCTTCTATAATAACCAGCTAAACCCAAGAAACTCCTAATATCAGTTGGAGATGTGGGTCTAGGCCAATTCTGCACTGCCTCAATTTTCCGAGTATCAACTTTAATTCCATCACCAAACACAATGTGGCCTAGGAATGCCACAGACTCAAGCCAAAACTCACACTTAGTGAACTTGGCATACAACTCCTTATCTTTCAAAGTCTGAAGAACTATCCTGAGATG
>NW_006238974.1:1178932-1181920 GCF_000226075.1 Solanum tuberosum
GTATGTCATCAATGAAGACTATAACAAACATATCTAAATAAGGTTTGAAGACTCTTTTCATAAGGTCCATGAATGCTGCCGGTGCATTGTTCAAACCAAAGGACATGACCAAAAACTCATAATAACCATATCTGGTTCTGAAAGCTGTCTTTATAATATCACATTCTCTTACTTTTAATTGATGATAGCCCGATCTGAGGTCAATTTTCGAAAAACAAGTGGTACCCTGAAGCTGATCAGAAAGATCCTCAATCCTCGGAAGAGGGTACTTATTCTTGATGGTAACCTTGTTCAACTAGCGGTAATCTATACACATCCTAAGGGAACCATCTTTCTTTCTCACAAACAAGACCGGAGCGCCCCAAGGTGAGACACTTGGTCGAATAAAACCCTTATCTAGGAGATCTTTCAACTGCTCTTTCAAGTCTTTCAACTCTGCTGGTGCCATTCTATATGGCTGAATAGAGAAAGAATGAGTATCTGGAATGAGGTCTATGCCGAAATCTATCTCTCTCTCACGAGGAATTCCGGGTAGGTCATCAGGAAAAACATCTGGAAACTCTCTTACTGTAGGAACTGACTGAACAGGAGGTATCTCTACACTAGAGTCATTAACTCGGACCAAGTGATAGACACAACCCTTCAAAACTAAATTTCTTTCCTTAAGGTACGAAATGAAATGACCCTTAGGCACTATGGAACTACTAATCCACTCTATGACTGGCTCATTCGAAAACTGAAACTTGACCACTCGAGTTCTACAATTTAATGATGCATAACAGGCATGAAGCCAATCTATACCCAGAATGACATCGAAATCTACCATGTCTAACTCAACCAAATCATTCATGGTGCTCTTGTGATTGATGGAAATGGGACAATCACGATAGACTCTTTCTGCTAGAATAGACTCCCCAACAGGTGTAGAAACACAAAACGGTTCACAAACTCTTTCAGGAAGAACATCAAACTTATTTGCAACATAAGGAGTTACAAAAGATAAACTTGTTCCTGGGTCTAGCAAAGCATACACATCAAAAGAAAAGACTTTGATCATACCATTGACAACATTTGGAGAATTCTCTTACTCATGTAGACTGGTGATTGCAGAGAGGCAGTTTGCTCCTCCGCCGGTACCAGAGTAGCTCCTCTAGGTGTCGTCCTGCCTGGGGGAGCAACTGATGAAGATTGGGCCCTAATACCCAGATTTCCACTACCTTCCATGTTCTTAGGGCACTCCTTCATGAAGTGACCCTCTTGTCCACACTTAAAACAACTTGTCTGGCCATCACGACATTTACCTAGGTGGGTTCTACCACACCTAGCATATGCAGGAATCAAACTACCTCATTGTGCCACACTACTCGAAGACTGTGCTGGTCTAGCCTTAAAGTCCTTCGAATTCTAGCCATTATGTTCACCTATGTATCTGGGTGCAGGTGCCCTAGCAGATGATGGAGCAGGTCCTTTTTGCCTTTGTTGAAAGGATGGACGGTTCGTATTACCTCTCTTCTGTCCGGACTCATTTTCGGTCTTAGCTTTCTTATTTCTGAACTATTCCCTGTCCCTCAACTTCTCTTCCTCAACCTGCTGCACATAAACCATCAACCTTGATATGTCCATGTCCACAATAAGCATTGCTGCCCTACCTTCCTTACTCGACAGACGAGACAGCCCAGCAACAAACATGCTCATTCTACTCCTCATGTCGACAACCATCTCCAGAGCATAACGGGATAGTTGGGTGAACTTCAACCCGTACTCCTGACCATTCATAGACTCCTGCTAAAGTGTGAGGAACTCACGTACCTTGGCCTCTTTCAATTCTCGAAGAAAGAAACGCCCCAAGAAAGCCTCCTCAAAACAGGCCCAACTCGCAAGTGCTGCATCCTCAGCTCTGCCCCCTTTCCATAGGTCGAACCAAGTTCTAGCAGCATCCTTGAATTGGTAAGCAGCTAGTTCAACTCGTTCAGTATCTGCCACATGAATCACATAAATAATCTTCTTCAACTCCTCAATGAAATTCTCTAGATCCTCAGTAGTGCTCGAACTCATGAAACTCAGAGGATTCATCTCCAAGAACTCATGAATCCTTGAAGTGTCAGCTCCTTCATGCTGAGCTCCCCTTTGCTGACCCATCTGTTTAGTTACAACTTGACTCAGTATCCTAATTGCCTCTTTTAACTCAGCATTAGTAACTTCCCCTTGATGTTGCACTTCAGGTGCATAAGGTAACTCTTGCTCCTAAACATATCGTCTAGGAAGATGCCATCTGCCAACTCTTCGTGGAGACATGATTATCTGAAAACACGCGCAAGCATGAATTAAAAAGAAACTCTTTAGAGATAAACTCTAACGCACGACATGAGTGTGAAAGAAGTGAGAAATATTCCTAAATGTTGTAGCCTCCTAATTGTAGATGTGGCGCGCTTAACATCGATAACTAGGACTCTATAGACACGACTTCATAGACTCCCTAGGACTTTTGAACTCTGTGCTATGATACCAAGTTAGTCACACACCGAGCCTACACCCTGGGCGGGATCGGGACTCGAAGACCAATGCTGGCCCCAAGAGAAACCCTTGGCTTGGCTTACTTAACACAGCGGAAAACTTAACTCAACAGAATAACTCCATGCAATGAAAGGTAAAACAACCCAACTGAAAAAAAATCTTGGCCAAAAATGCAACTCGAGTCTCAAAATAGAATATTATATATATACATAGATGAGAGACTCAATACTAACTGACTGACTGACTGACTGACTGTCTATGAAGCCTCTATAAAACTGAGATGTATGTCGGGACAGACCCCGCAACATCCTAATAAAACAAAACTAAGAGAACAAAATAACCGAGTCCTCCGGAATGCAAAGAGGCTCACCACTGACTCGGGAGTGCTCAGCTAGATCAACGACGCGTTGGATGCTGATATTGAGTACCTGCGTCTGCATCATCATAAGATACAGGCCAACTGGCATCAGTACA
>NW_006238974.1:1182050-1190943 GCF_000226075.1 Solanum tuberosum
AACCACCACTATGAGCCCTAGTGATGATACAACGTTTTACCTCACGTTGCCCAAGGACCATCCTATACCTTGCCGTGATATAGGACCTTACTTAACTTAGTGGATCCACTAGCTTAACTTACGTGATCATCTAAAAAGTATGACCCGTTAAATCCCATGTTTGGCTACATGGTTCTTATGGAGAGTTGAGTTAATATGAACTCGCGTCCCCAATTCGTTGCTCAAAACTACTCTCAAAAATATATTTTGACTCATAAGTGTTTTAAACACATCCGTCTTTAGTTTGAGATAATTGCTCAAAGCCTAGACCAAAGGCTCTTTTGGAATCAATGTTCCCTTTTCTTTGCTCAAATGTGAAAACATTTATAAACTTCTTTGGGAATACATAGTTCCCTAATAACTTTTGAGAAATGAACTCAACTCTATACTCTTGGCTTAACATGAAACTTGAGACTTAAAACGAAGTTAAAACGTTTAATAAAGACTCTTTAGAAAACTTTAAAGAGTTGCTTTGACTTGCTTCTTAAATTCTAAACTTGACTTCTAACTTCACGTGACTTTAATCCTAACTTCCCTCGAATTGGATTATGGATTTAAGGGTAATGATCTCATGTTTGTGGATAAGTTCCTGATGTTTAGATGTACCTTAGAGTGTTGAAAACAACTATAAAACATAGGTACATTACCGAGGAACATGTATGAAAAAGTGGGGAAGGAATGGGGAAAACTAGAGTCCTTGGTGCTCTGAGAGGCGCGGGACGCCAGCCCTCAAACTTCAGAGGGCTTTGTGGAGCCCTCTGCATGGCAAGCCGCCCCACGGGTGGAAGTTCAGAAACTCTTTTGGGGCGCGATGGCTAGTGCGACGCCCCAACCTTTTTCCCCGAAAATCCAACTTTTCTTCTTTGTTTTTCTACCTCTAAACTTTCTTAACTTCAAAGGTTCCAGCCCCAAATACTTAGAATAATTAAAACCCCTTATTATACAATGGATTCAACTCGAAATTACAACCGGAAACATGCACCAAACCAACAACAAACTTCAACAAACACAACTACAAACTTCAACAATCACAACCAATCTTTTCTCGGAATTAAAACGAGTTTGGCGTGTGGGGGAAAGAACCAACCGAACACTATGATCTCACATACCTTAATAGGGATCACCCCTGACGAAAATCACGACGATCTTGACGAATCCTTGCTTCATTTTCTCTTTCTCCTCTTCTTTGTCTCTTCTCTCAAAAGCCCTAACTCTCACTTTAAAAAGGAAAAACTGATTTAAAATCAGTCTAAAACCTTAATATAACCAAAAGAAATGGCTAGGGAAAAGACCAAAATACGTTTACAAATTCGGACTAACCTGCCCTGTGCCAACAACCCAACTTCCAAAGGGCATAACTCACTCATACGAACTCGAAATCGAGCAAACTCGGCGGCGTTGGAAAAATCATTCCAAGGGATTTCTAAACATAACTGGAAATACACCTAACTCTTCCTGATCTAGGAGTTATGACTGCTCAAAGTTGACCAAACACTCTTTTTTTTCCATACATGACTAAATTTCCAGATTTGAGTTCTTTCCAAAAAATGACTATTTCCAATTTCAAGCTTCTTCATAGTTATTTCAAATTGCAAGATGTCACATTTACCATTTTGATTAAGTACACATCCCAACCAAATTATTGAGGGATCAAAATATACCACAAAAACATCCACCCCTTCCAGTAAAGAGTAAACCGGAGCGAAAGTAAGTCTATCTTTCAACTCTTGGGGAATCTTCTCACATAATTCAGACCATATTAACTTAGCCTTCTTTTGATTCAAAGTCGTCAATAGAGAGGCAATGGAAGAAAACCCCTCAATAAACCTTCTATAATAACTGGCTAAACCCAAAAAACTTATAATGTCTTAACGTGATAGAGGTCTAGGCCGACTCTTCACCGCATCAGTCTTCTTAGGATCTACCTCAGTATCCTAACTTGAAACAATATGACCAAGAAAAGCTATGGACCGCAGCCAAATCTCACACTTTCTAAAATTTGCAAAGAGTTGTTGTTCCTTAAGGATTTGCAATACAATCCTCAAAGGATTAATGTGGTCATCCTCACTCCTTGAATAGATCAAAATATCAACAATGAACACAATTATGAACATACCAAGGTATTGTCTAAACACCCTATTCATCAAATACATAAATGCCACCGAAGCATTAGACAAACCAAACCGCATCACTAAAAACTCATAATGACAATACCGGGTTCTAACAGTCGTCTTCAGATTATCATCTTCTTTCACCCTCAATTGGTGATAACCCGATCTAAGGTCAATCTTAGAGAAGTAGCGTGCACCTTGGAGTTGGTCAAAATCATCTATTCTTGGAAGAGGAAATTTATTCTTAATAGTCACCTTGTTGAATTGTTGATAGTCAATACACATTAGGAGAGAAAAATCCTTCTTCTTAACAAACAAAACTAGAGCACCCCATTTAGAGTTACTCAGTTGGATGAAATCTTTACCAACCAAATCTTTCAATTGTTCCTTTAACTCCTTAAGTTCTACCAGAGCCATTCTATAAGGAGGAATAGAAATAGGCTGCACATCTAGGAGAAGGTCAATACAAAAGTCTATTTCCATTTAGAGAGGAATACCGAGTAAATCATATGGGAACACTTACTGATACTGATTAACAATGGGAACTGACTCAAGTAATAAAACTGACCTTTTGACATAGAATTCTACCCCCCACCCTTCCACTCTAGGACAAGCTCATTTGGAACTTAAACTGTACTACATGAGTTCTACAATTAAAAGAAAGATAACAAGAGTGTAACCAATCAATCCCAAGGATGACATCAAAATCTAACATATCAAGCTCTACCAAGTCAACAGGAGTAACTCTATGGGATAAAGGGATAGCTCACTTTCTATAAACCCTCTCAGCCAACACAGAACCACCAACAAGAGTAGAGAAAAAAAAAGGTTTTACAACACTTCGGGAAACACATCAAATCTCATAGCTACATCTGGTGTCGCAAAATAAAATGTAGCACCAGGATCAGTTAAAGCATATACATCTAGTTGGAAAACTTTAAATATACCATTAACCACATCGGGAGAATCGTATTGTTCACCTCGAGTCTGAAGAGCATCAAACCTATTTTGCTTAGGAGCGCTAGCACCCGAACCACTAGGACAGGATAAAGGATAGGGTTGCACTCTACGATGATTATCTTCCTCATTCTTAGAAAGTGAAGGACAATCTCTTATCTTATTGCGCTCTACGATGATTATCTTCCTCATTCTTAGAAAGTGAAGGACAATCTCTTATCTTATGATCAATCTTTCCACAACCAAAACAAGCATTGCAACCTGGTAGACATTTACATTTTTGCTTTCATCCACACTTAGCACGATTAGGCAAAGAAGACCCATTACCACCTCCTTGAGTTTGAGGGATAGACACCCTTTATTTTTTGAACATTTGGGGAGCCTTAAAAGAACCTTACCCGGAAAACCATTATCAAAACCATAAATGACCACGTCCACCGGACCTAGAGTATGAATAGTTACCATTATCCATTCCTGCCCTCTTTCTTTCTCTAGATCATTCTTTGAGCTCTTCCTCTTTAATTTGTTGGTCATGGACCATAAGACGAGAAATATCCATGTCATGGACAAACATTGACGTACGACACTACTTTACTGCCAATTCAGACACACCCAAAACGAACTTGTTCATCCTTGCGCTAGAGTCAACAACTATAGAAGGAGCATACATAGACAATTGAGTGAACTTCAAAGAATATTCTTTCACACTCATGTTTCCTTGTCGGATATTGATCATTTCTAGTACTTTTGCCTCCCTCATCTTAAGAGGAAAGAACCTATCCAGAAAAGCAGACTTAAACCTTTCCCATTCTAAGTGATCCGCATCTACCACCCTTTCTTCCTTCCAATAGTTGAACCAAATTTGAGCAACCTCCTTCAGTTGATAAGCGGCCAATTCTGCCTTCTCCACCGGAGTCACTCCCATGATAGCCAACACCTTATAGACCTCGTCATTGAACTCTTGAGGATCTTCCTCAACCCTAGAACCATAGAATTTCAGAGGATTCATCTTTGTGAAGTCCCTCACTCTTGATACGGCCGTACCCACATTTGGGTTCATAGGGTTCAAAACCTCCCTATTGGCTTAGGCCGTCACGGCTTGAGCCAACACTTGAAAAGCCTTCCTAAACTCCGCATTAGTCACTTGGTCTCCAAAGGGTCAATCGGAGCTCACTCGTTCTTAAATGAATGTAGGGAGGAACACCAAATATTACATGCTCTATCTTGCTAACAACTTGTGAATCTCTTTTTTTTAATCTACTTTTGGGCACTAATCGTTTATTTACTTGTGCTACTGATTTTGTATGACGTTTTACATTTGATTATAATAGTTATAATTAATTCCCATAGGGAGTTTATCGTTCATTAAGTCAATAACATAAAAAAGTCTTAACACATTATTTTTGTGCTTAAAAACTACCGCACAGTTAAATTAGTTGTTTACATGTAATATACATGGAGTCTCCATTTGAATCATTTTTGCATATTTCAAGTTGGACTCCTTAGGATAGGTCTACAGTCTTGAACATATTCCAACACTGAAGACTATATCTAGTGTTCTTCTTTTGAAGTATAGTAAAGAGCAAATAATTCCTCAATACATTGTCTCAACTACAGATGGACTTAGTTTGTCCATATCTAGTTTTGTAGTGCTCCTATTGTAGTATCAATAGGCTTGGCACTTTCAATGTGGATGTTTTTTAGCAGATCACCCAATATACTTTTGTTGATTGATCATAATGCATGTTGATGAGTACTTAACTTGTAATCTTAAAGAGACGTTTAGTTCCCCCATCATATTCAATTCAAACTCATCACTTCCCATTAACTTGGTAAATGTTTCGTATTGTGAATCAAATGTAGCTTAAAAGATAGTGTCATCGACATATACTTGAACGATAAGTATAATACTCCCCCTTGATTTTACGAAGAGAGTGTTGTCAAGTTATCGCAGGACCAACTTCACCAATCGACCTGTTTTATTAGAAGTTCATCATGATTATGATTTGTAACCTGAAATTTTCATGTTGATGCTAAGTTGCCTATTTGAAAGTCCATAATGTGTGCATATCTAAGCTATATGAAGTCATACTAGAAACTAATGGGATTGTCATGCCATGAATTTTGTAAAGAATAAACTATTTAAAAATCATTTAACACGTATGGAAGATTAATGACTCCTTTCAATACAACTTCTCGTTATATTGTCAATCTACTTTTAAGTGTTTGGTACTCTCACAATAAACTTTATTAATAACAACCTGAAGAGTACATGTATTGTCAGCATGGAGAGGAGTATGATTTCATTGAGTAAACATTATAATGACCCTCAAGGTCATTCATGTATTATTGTCTTATTTATTATTATTAGAGTATTGTTATAGTGACCCAAGTCATTTATCACTTGCTTAGAATGACATTTCAGTCACCTAGTCATTTATTTGTATTCTGTTCAAGTTTCTTTTTTTCAGAAACTCCAGAAACATAAACGGTTAACTTTGGTCAAAAGGTTAATAATACCACCTCAAAATTCAATTATGACGATTCCATTCAGTTTGGAATAGTGACACACGTCATTTATCACCTACTTAGAATGACAGTTCAGTCACCTAGTAATTTATTTGGATTTTGTTCAAGTTTCTTTTTTTCAGAAACTCAAGAAACATAAACGGTTCACTTTGGTCAAAAGTTTAAGAATCCCACCTCAAAATTCAATTATGACGGTTTCATTCAGTTTGGAATATTAAGTTTTACCTAGAACGTTTCACACAAATCATGAGGCCTACAAGATAATCTCGAGCTCCTTGTGGAATTTGGGTTTGAATGGAGTGTTATTGTGGGACCCAATTTTTTTTGAGATCACCTTAATTAGAAGTTTCAACAGCTCTATTGTGTCTATAATACAAAATATGGTAGGGTAGCATATTTCATTTTCATGCACGGGGTTCCAAATGAATCTCGAGCACCCCATCAGTGTTTTCAGCTGATGCACCAACATCTTGTGTTGGTCCTTCCTTTAGCGAGGTGGAAAGTGTGCCTTCGCAATTATCTAGGGTTCTTCTTTACCATTATGATCACATGGGCCTCATTCTATAATATAGATAAGTTTTCATGTGGCGTTAACCACCTTTGGTCATCTTGTTTGTGAGGTTTGACTTTTGTGATCGTTAAGGACATTGAAAGAGTGGTTCATTATCACGACCTCCTTTCTCCGGTGATGTGTATTTGTGACTTGACATTTGAATAAAAGACTAGACCATGATTTCTTTTTGTTCTAGCATTTCCTTTTGCGATTTTGAGAGTTGTTAGTGTTTGATTTGGATGATTTCATGTTTAGTGTTTTCGGGAAGGTTTTGGCTACGCATTTGGAGTGTTTGGTGATTGTTGGGGAAATATGGTTTGCTGTAAAATCTACTCCGAAGGGGCTGCCAGGCCTCTTGATTGTGCTTAAATGTTGAATTGTTGCATGTAGTTGTTTGGGTGTGGTCTGTGCCATAATTTGTGTCTCATTTTAGGATACAAGTTTGGGGAGTTTAAATGGATATTTTGATCGAATCAATTCTTTGATTCCTAAGGTGGGTCCCAGATTCACATATTTATTAAAATTTTGGTAACTCACTAATTAAAATGATTGGTTTCTAAACGATAGTGTTAATATTATTATTCTATATTTTCTAGTGTTGTAGTATTCGAAGGCCGTTAGGAAGGGAGAAGCTTTAGAATTGTGAATTTGAAGCACGTACAATTTCCCTTGAGGTAGGCTATTGCTTCCTATGCTTAAGATTGAACTCGAGAATGTAAAAAATGTTGATTCGTGTGAATTTGGGTTTGATAGCTAGTTGATCATGCTAAGTTAGTTAATATCAAGTCTTAAGCTTTTGTCAAGCTTTTCCTGCTACTAGCATGTTATTCTTCTTGTTTGCGACTATCTGTACATTGTGGAATGTTTTGTACTTGTTTATTATTGTTGTTGAAGGCATGTTCATCCTTAGTCTAGGAGTAGAGTAGTGCTTGTCTTAGACTTGCGTATTTCGGAGCATGTGCCTGTTTTGGATGACATAGATCCATGTAGATTGATGTAGCAGAATTAGGTCTAATATGAGTCTTAGTTATGTTGTAGCTCAGCTCTGATGACCTTCTATCCATACCTACCCTTTTCTACGGCTCTAGTGATTCACAATTAGGCTATCGCGTGTGGTTGGACAGTTTGGGATTGGATTCGGTTCAGGCTTAGAGTTTTTGTATTGATTATCTTTGAGTGGACATTGTTCGAAGGTGGAATAGTGATTTTTATTTGATATGGTATTCTTTAGAATCCCTATGTTCGAAGATTCAAGGTATGGTCACACTGCCCTATTGATATGACATAGCACTCTTCAGTAGCCTTATGATCGCAGATTCAAATTCTGATTACACTGCTCTTCTATTAGTCCGAAATTCAATGTTTGTACATTTGATCTTCACTCACAGTCCATGATTTGGGCTAAATATAGAGACTAAGGATTTAACACTTTTGATGACAATCTATCAATTAAATAAATGGTAGTAGACAATCATTCCACCTAGTATTATTAATTGCTACCTTGTTTTCTGAATAGTCAGACTCATCAACCCAACTGTGAGCCGAAAAACGTCAAGCAAATTAGTATATTGGGTTTCCAAGTTTTGTCAAATGTATGCTCCCTTCACATGTCTCAGGGAGATTTTTTTTGGTAAGTGCAATTTATTATAGATTCAATTAGAATTGATTTTGCTCCTTAATATTCTATATTTTTTATAAATATTATGATACAATAGAGGTTTTTGAGAAATAGTTGTGATTTTGATTTGGCAAAATATGATGACGTTGTTGTTTTTGTGGATGAAAATGAAGAGAGATTTCATATCAAGTATCTTACGGGTAAGAATTTATTAAGTGGGGGTTGGAGAGGGTTTTCCAATTTTCGTAGCCTTCCTGAAAGAGATGCCCTGGACTTCCAATTGATTTAGCCTTGCAAATTTTCGATAACACCTTGTATGTGCTTAATTCCTAGTAATTTTGGTAAGGAAAGAGTTACGTTTTCATTGGATTTATCTTATATGAACCAATAGTGTAAATGAATTTCTTCACTAACCTTGAGATGTAGTATTAGGAACGAAGATATATTAAACAAGGTGGGAGTTTTCCTCGTGGTGGAAAATATGAAGGAAATTGAGACTTGGATGGTTTCAATTTGTTAAGAGGAGAAGAAATACCAATGATACAATTAAAAGGAATCTACGTTTCTCTCATCACATACTAGAACAATCTATAGCCCGTGTTCATCATCCCGTCCACACAACGCCCACTCCCACCTAATTAAATATATCATCGTTCCTTATACTACCTCTCTAGGTCTTGGAACAATTCATTTACACTACTGGTGTAGATAAGATCAATCAAATAAAAAAGTAACAAAATGACTTGGATTTTAGCACTTACAAGATTGTACCTTAAATTCCTAGGTCTAAATCAACTGAAGACCAAGACAACTCTTTCAAGAACATTGTGAGCAATGGAGAAACATTTTTAACCACCACATAATCCATTTTTATCGATTAGGTATTTGATGGGAAATCGTTTTAATTTTCATCCACCAAAATAACACTGTCATCATGTTTTGACAAATGGGAATAAATAAACTTTCTTAGAAAAATATGTTGTATCAAAATATTTATAAGAAAATCTAAACTATATAGTACCAAAAAAACTTTAGTTTTATCAAGAATAAATCAAACTTACCAACCACCTCCCCCCCCCCCCCTCC
>NW_006238974.1:1191408-1221673 GCF_000226075.1 Solanum tuberosum
CCAACCACCTCCCCCCCCCCCCTCCTCGTGATATGCAAAGGGAGGATATATTTGACAAAACTAGGAAACCAATAAAACAAAATTGCTTTAAATTTTTTGCCTTGAACTTGGGCTGGTTAGTTTTTTTCAGAAAAGATTTGTTTATATCCCTTATTTTTAAGTTCAGGTTAAATGAAAAATGAAAAGCATATTCAGAGAGAGAATAAAACCAGTCGGACATCAAAACCAAATTTCGTATGAATATAATTTCTTTTAGATAAAAATATCCGAATTAAATATGAAAATTTTAGTTTGAAATATAATTTAATGAAAGAAATGTGAAAGATGAAAGGCGTCATGAGAAATCACTCTAACTTGTCGTTTTCAACAACTAATTAAGCTCACAAATTTCTAACAAAAAATAATTTGTATTTTTCTTTTTCATTTCTTATATATTTTTGGGTTGTTTTTTATGTTCTATGTTTTTCTTCTTCATCTGGACAAATATGATTTTAACTATATTTTCCTTTCATATTTTATCCTTGTTCAATTTCTTAGTCATATTATTAAGAACAATCATTTTTATTTCATTTTTGGTAAATTTAATTTTTTGGCCATATTATTAAGAACATTCATTAATTATTTCATTTGGTCAAATTTAATTTCTTGCTCATATTGTTAAAAGAAGACGTTTATTTCTCTATATTCCTTCATTGTATCATCTTTCTAAGACTAGTATCTAGCTTGTCGGGAAAAAGTCTGCTTTGTTGTACACTGGACATAAATAGAAAACCCATTTTTGAAAAGTTTGAAAGAAAAAAAATTGGAGAATAAATTATCTGGACCTAGAGAAAAATATAAAAGTCAAAACATATGTGACATGTAATAAAATTGAAATCCTATACATTTGTATGTATCATTCCAAACTAATGAACATCCGATAAGAATAAATATTTAACTTCCTATTAGATATAATAAGATTAAACTTCTAACCTCACAAATAATAGCAGATATCATTTTAATGAGGCCCGCAACTAGGAGCTAACTATACTACTAACGAGGACAAATTTTTGATAAACATTTTTTTTGCCATGGAAAAGTTGCTAGGGCCTTGAAAGGGAGTTAAAGATTTCATCTTCCTTTGTTAAACCCTTAGTTTTAGACTTCAGACCTGCTTTGCTTTCAAAAACATTTCATTAAAATTAAACATTTCCTCTTTCTCTTCAACTAACTCAACTTTCTTTGATTCAATAATGTTCATTAATTGACATAAAAATTAAACGAGTTTCCTAAGCGTTGCACATTCAAATCTAACTCTCATGAAAAAACAATCTATCGCTTTCAACGAATAGTCCCAAATTTCAAGATGATCGCTAGGGTTCGAAATGCTAAAAGCTTCAATGGAATCCACAATTTCAGTAATAATTCCAATATCTAACTTGACAGTTAAGTCGTCCAGTAAATTGTCATGCATAAATTAATTTGGGGTGCGACAAAGATCATAATATTTGGTCCAAAAGAGTAGAAGAACCTTTGCGTCCATGATCAGGCCATTGAAAATAATGTTGAGACAAGAATATTCCTTGATCACATCCTTTAAGTCCACTCTCTATCCTGAAAATCTAATGCTTTCATAAACTTCAGAGTCAATATCTCTATCATTGCAACATTGATCTGTTACTAGACCGCGGTCCAAGTTCGGCTCCAACTATTTCTCCTCTTTTGTCATCTTGACTAATATATATTATATGAGACTCCGAGCCTTCACATAGTTATTCCATCTCAAAAGCCTTTTGAAAAATACGCTACCTGCTATGATATTGATGTAACTTAACAATGTTGGATATGCAGATTAAAATAATACTTTATGATCTTACTGTCCACAATGATATCTTTCCCGTTTGTACAAAGCTCTATTTCTTTCCACGAACACAAAAACTCAACTTCACAAACACATGTCAAGTCTAACACATCTTGATCCACTATCTCTACATCCATATTCAGTATTGCCTTGCATCTACAGTACAAGAATGGATCCGCGACCCTAATGTCTTCTAATAATTCACCTTTTCCAGTAAGTTGCAAGAAAACTGCGCAATAAAAAAAACTTTTGATTCGTACATCATATGCTAAGGCCAAGGAAAATATCCTACTAGGGAACCGAAAAACCTTAAGGTGTAACACATTCACTTCAAATGACGTAGCAAGAACAAATGGTAGGAAATATTGAATATGGAACAACATTTTACAAGGAAAATATTTTTCTTCATACCAAACACTACTTTCACATATTTTTCATTGAAGGAAAATATTTTCCATGTAAAATGTTTTTCCATATTCAATATCTCCTACCATTTGTGCTTGTTGCAACATCTAAAGGGAATCCATTACACCTTGAGTTTTTCTAGTTCTCTGGTACGATGACTGCGTTAGCTTTAGCATATGATATACAAATCATAGCTTTTCTTTATCACGTATTTTTCTTGATATTGGCTGGAAAAGGTATATTATTGGTAGACATTAGTGACGCGGATCCGTTATTGTACCGTAACTGCCATGAGATATTGAATATGGATGCAGAGATAATAGATCAAGATGTGTTAGGCTTGACCTTTATTTTTGAAGTGTAGTCGTTGGGTTCGAGTAGAGAAATAGAGCATTATCCCAACGGGAAAGATACTGTTGTGGACAGTAAGAACAGGGAGTATTGTGTTAATATGCTAATCCAACATCGTTATGTTACATCAACATAGTAGAGCAGGTGGCATATCTTTCGAAAGGCTTTTTCAGATGTAATACCTAGGTCAAGGCTTGGAGCCCCCTATTATATATATTCGTCGAGATAACAAAAGTGTAAAAATACTTGGAGTCTAATTTACTAGATATTCATGTAGATGAAAAATAAGAAGAAGCCATGTTAATGTCAAACTAGGACAGCGGTCCCGTAACAAATCAACGTGGCAACGATAAAGATAATAACTCTGAAGTTTATGAAAGCATTAGATTTTCAATAGAGAGAGTGGACTTAAAGGAAGTGCTCAAGGAAAATTCTTGTTTCAACATTATTTTTAATGGCCTGATCATGGACTGAAAGGTTCTTTTCCTTTTGCAAGTGTGTATTCCTGTAACAGTAAAATAAAGCACTTTCTTAAATATCTAGTGGTATTCAAACTGCTCATAAAATCTTGCGGTGTGGGTATTACTGGCCTACCATCCACCAATATGCTCATGATTTTTCCAAGTCTTGTGATCATTGTCAATGAGAAGGAGTGATTTCAAAGAAGCAAGAGCTACCTATGAACCCGATATTGTTGATTGAGTTATTCGATGTCTGGGGTCTTGACTTCATGAGTCCGTTAGTGAGTTTGCGTGGGATAAAGTATATTCTTGTTGCGGTTGACTGTGTATCAAAATGGGCGCAAGCAATTGCGCTTCCAAACAATGAGGGAAAGAGTGTCACTACATTCCTGAAAAGAGTATCCTCTCCCGATTTGGTACACCGAGGGCAATTATCAGTGATGGAGGTTCTCACTTTTGTAACAAGTTGTTCAAGGCGTTGCTAGAAAAATATAGTGTTCGTCACAATATAGCCACTACGTATCATCCACAGTCTAGTGGACAAGTTGAGGTTTCAAATAGAGGGATAAAGCAAATCCTTGCAAAGACTGAACGACAACAAAACTGATTGGCCAAGATGACTTGATAATGCTTTAGGGGCCTATGTCACAGCATTAAAGATTACCATAGGTATTTCCCCGTACCAACTTGTATATGGGAAGTCATGTCATTTTCCTGTAGAGCTAGAGCATACAACAATGAGGGCGCTAAAATAGTTGAATTTGGATTAGGGTGCCTCATCAAGTCAAAGATTGAATAACATGAATGAGCTTGATGAGTTTCGCCTAAAAGCATATGAAAATTCAGCCTTGTACAAGGAGAACATCAAAGAGTACCATGATCAGAATATTGAAAAATGTGAATTTATTGTCGGTGATCTGTTACTCTTATTCACCTCAACGTTGCTCTTATTTCCTGGCAAGCTCAAGTCCAATATGACCGGGCCATGGGAAGCTAAAGTCCAAGTAGACAGGGCCATTTAGAGTAACTCAAGTATTTCCACATGGATCATTTGAGCTCGAGAACAAGGAATTGGCGAGGTTCAAGGTGAACGGACAAAAGATAAAAGTCTACTTGGGAAATCTGAGAGTGTAAATGAAGTGATTGAGGCTTGTTATGTTGATGAAGTCTTAGCAATAAAGGTGTTTGTGTCGTGCCGCGACTTTAAATCAAACATTGCTTAGGAGGCAACCGAAGATGTACAATCTAGCCAACAATAGGAGTTTCTTTTCGATATAAGAGTATTTTTTTATTTTTTTTTTAGCTCTTTAGATAAGTGTTTATTATTTTTTATGTTTAGTGTTGGCTAGATATAGCATAGGGTCTGTGTCCAGAAATGTAAAAAGGAATGCCTAATGTTTGATATGTGTGCAGGGACAAAAAGGTAAAATCTACAAAAATTAAGTTGTTGAAGTGGGCTATGGATTCCATCGACGGTCCATCTGTCAATCCACAGATTGTGGATGGAATCCGTAGATCTCGGGTATGTTTTTTGATTTTTTATAAGTGGTGAAGTGACCTACAGACCCCATCAACGGACCGTAGATCGACCCACGGACCGTCGACGGGGTCTCGTATGTCCAAGTTAGGGTTTTTGCTGACCCGACCCGGACCCCCAAATTAATATAACCCTTAATTTTTAAATCATTTCCCACATTCATCCATTCCCCCCAACCGTTACAAACCGATAATTTCCCCTAATTTCACCCACTACACTTCCCCCACTACATCCATAATTCCCTCCCCTTCCATTTCTAAGCACTCCCAAATCCCATATCTTCCATTTTCTCTTCAAATCCTCCATTTCCACCAAGACAAAAGGTCCTAGTTCGGTGAAAGCATTGGTCGAAGGAGTTGTACTAGATTCACACACTCATCAACCTTGATTGCTTCAAAGGTAAATGATTTCACCATAAAACTTTGAATTCCTTGTTCATTGTTTAAAATATGATGTCATAAAGTTGCACTTGTCCTTGGGTTGTTAACTTACTTGTTAAAATGTTGATTTTTAGTGTAGAAACACCCTTGGAATGATGGTATGTGAGTCTGTATTTTATTTTAATCAACTCACTAGGGTGATAGGTTTAGTTGGATGTTTTGACTTAGGGTTGTTCAATGTTTATGTGTTGAATGTGGAAAAATTGCATGATCACAACCCTACAGATGATGAACTACCACATTATTATTGAAATGCATGTATAGACTCGAAGTAACTATTGATTGTGTGGTTGTGTGAAAGTTTTGAATCAAATGCCTTGCACAACTCTGGTACACGGCCACAACCAACGGACCATAGGTCGTGGTCCGTTGACTGCATGTACACCAAATTTGTCTAAGTGGTGAACCCTGGTTTGGACTATGGTCCGTCGTTCCATCGATGAACCGTTCTGCACATTCATGGTTCCAACACTAGAGACCCAAAAAATGGGTACTCTAACCTAGGGAGAGGACGCACATGACGTCATTCCAATGACGGACCGTAGGTACCCATACTGGGTCACCAAACCTGCTACTGTCTGAATTTTTTTTATTTTTTGTCTAAGTTCAATTCATGGTCTAAAATTATTCCATGGGTCCTTTTGTGTTCTTTGGGTACTAACTAAGCTTCCAGAGGTACCATGGCCCCTAAACAAGTACTAGTGTATGCTAGAAACTGCAAGTGAAAATTAGTTGCCCCATCTCGACGACTATTAGTTGAGGGTAGCGGGGACAAGTATATCCCACCCACCACCAGAGTTTCCCTCACTGCTCCCCAGGTTACCCAGAACAGAAAACAACATGTTATTTCTATGAGTGGCGAGGTCGAGTTCACCGCCCCCCAGTCTGTTGATGGGGCCTCACCAGCAGGAGTGTCACATTCCAGCTCCTATTCCAGTGGCAGTCCCACTTCATCCTTTGATGTCGATAGCTCGGGTGACATCCTGGTACCACCCTGAGCTGAGCTTGTCCCTAGTGCCACTGAGCGAAATAGATGGTGCGTCGAGGGCCAGTACCAAATTTACTCTGATGACAAGGTGGTTAATGAGCATCAAAAGATGGCCCACATTATTTCTGAGGAGCGTTGGGTTCTTACAGGTAGCCTCCACACCATTCCCACTATTGAGGAACTATTTAAGAGACACAAGTGTGAGTGGATAGCACGGAGTCCAAGGAAATTTAGTGAGGCGATGGCCCAAGAATTTTATGCCTCTTACGCCGCCACTGTCTATAACTCTATCTCTAAATAGGCTAAGCCAACAACTCAGCCACCACTTCAGGCTCTTTTGGTACAAAACTTTTTTATTAATATCTCTGAGACCACGATACGTAGGTTCCTTTATGTTTCCGACCACACTTTGCCAATCAATATAACATAATATGACTACAAGATGGGAGTGGAGCAGAGTGGGGTGTTTCAGAGGGATACTGAGAAGAGAGAGAGTTTACTCTGTTAGATGGCCCGCCACATTGCAAATGAGGAGGAGTGTACCGAGTGGATGCACAATATGACTTTGCCTATCACAAAGGCTACCCTGAGCTTCACTGTGAAGTTTTTTTTTACCGTTGTGTGTACCCGACTGTCCTCTACTCAGGCAAACAACGTGGTTACTTGGGATTGGGTTGTGATGTTGACAACACTTGTAGGAGAACTGGAGGTTGACTTCGCTCGGATTTTGATTGCGGAGATTCATGAGAGGTCCTTCAAGACAACCCCTACTTTGTCCTTTTTATGTCTTATATTCCACCTATGCAAGGCAGCTGGGGTGCCGATTTTGCATTGTGATAGTTTGATAGAGGCCACCACGATGGTGGACATCAGCCTCATTTTAGATGATGTTAATCTTGCTGCACCACAGAGGGATCCACATGTTGACCTATCGGCCATGGATGCTGATCTTGTTGTTGATGTGGAGCAGATCAAGGTTGATGACACTGCCATTCCTCCCATTACTACGGATGCTCAGGCTCCACCTTCTACTGCCACTAGTGAGGCTGCGAGCTCATCCTACGCCATTCCCTCTTCAGGGTTCACTATTGTTCCTCAAGCCCGAGTCCAGAAGTTAGAGACCCAGACGGATAGCTTGTTTCACCATATGAGGTCATGGATGCAACGATCTGTTGAGGAGTCTAAGGCACGTATGGAGCGCATGATGGTTGCAAAGATTCAGAAGGTCCACAAGCGCCTTGACGCATTCGAGTTTGAGAGTTCTGGAGAGGTCTGCCCTAACGATCCATGTGACCACTTTGCAGACGGAGTTGGCTAGTATCTGTGCTGATATTGATGCTCTTCTAGCCGATATTGAGACTGCACCAGAGGCTGCTCCTATGGTGGAGGAGGATGAGGTGGTGATGACTGCCCTCTTTGGTGACACTATGCCACCATCGGATCCTTCCAGTTTTGCTGGGAAGCGCCACTGCTCTGACCATATTTTTGACACTAAGGAGGCTCAACGATTGTAGAAAAAGGAGTGCCAGCAGTTGGAGACAGCATAGAGGAAGGCGATAATTGATGAGGAAATGAGGCAGCAGCGAGCCCATGTGGTTGATGTTTGTCCTTCTGTTTCGAGGAGCACTACTGATGGTGTACACATTTCTGGTGACGAATCTACTGATGGCGTGCTGAGTATTGATCCAACAGGTTCTAGGAAACCGGACCCACCCGTTTTTTGTTGGGTCATCGGCGCATATGCGCCACAGGTTTGCTTCAGTGTATGCTTTTTTTTTTGTGCATTGAGGTTAATTGCACCATATTTTCTTGAGGGTGGAGTAAATGCGTTGTGACTGATAGGGCGAAGTCTGAGCAACCCAACTCAATATCGTCCCTTGGGGTTTTCTTGCATGTGTTCTTTTTCGCCAAGGGATTGTTTTACTTTTTTGTTGAACCGACATGTTTAGGATTGTATGTGTAGAAGTAAGTAGAAGAATGAAAGCATGATGGCATAAAGAGCATGAAATTTATACTTGTCAATTTATTTTGAAATGTGCTAGACCCATAGAATGGATGAGTTGAATGTGGTTGATCTTCATATGACATGATAAGGAACCGGTATGATAGCATGACTTAACCTAAAAGTTAAACTGGGTAATTCAATAATCCTATAATGAAACAATGTTCCAAGTGTTTGTGAGTAGAGTTTGAATGTTCATGTAGTGTGACCTAATCTAGAATTTGCCTCATTGGTCTTGCTGAGAAAATCTAGCCTAGAAGTTGGGAAATGATCATAGGCCCTTGTTCAAACAAGTCCACTCAAACCTAAAAGTCAACCAAAAGAAATAAATTATTCCCTTGATCTAAATGTTTGAGCCTAATGAATACCACTTCTTTGAATACACCTAATTCACCTTCCCTAAAATATTTTTTCGGCCGTAGTCCCTCCTTGGACATGTGCACCTTAACTTAGACAAAAAGCCTAAGTTGAGGCTGGCTAAATAAAAAGTTACCTTAATCTTGGCCCTGATCTGACATTGAGTATTTTGCACCTCAACTCATGCAAAATACATAAGTTTAGGGTGGCTATGAAAAAAAAAACCGAAAGAAAAAAGGTATTGAAAGAGTTTTGTTTATAAGAAAGAAAAAGAAAAGAAAAGAAAAGATAGAAGAGGATGTGACTGAACTCAAAAGAAACAAAAAGATGAATGACAAAACTGTTGAAATAAACAAAGAAAGTTGAAGTAAAATAAAAAGAAGAAAGTGAAAAATAAGAGGGATAAAGTCAAAAGTCATATTTGTGTTGAAGAGAGTTAAGGGAAAGAGCAGAAAATAATAAGATGTCAAGAATTGGTTGAGAAAAGAGGTAAAGAGCCAATGTAATGTTAAGGAGGGTAGAAAAGTCACTAAAAAGTACCATAATGACCCTACCTGACCGTGAGCTTACGTTACAAGCTACGAAAGTCCTATAGTCATCCTAGTGACTAGTTAGGAGAGTCTATGACGTGACAATAAGGGCAAGCCTATGGTATTGAGCACTAATTGTAGTTGAAGTCACTTCTAAGAGTGAGTGTTGAATGAATCCTTAAACATGAAAGTCAAATCTATTGTGTTAATAAGGATTTTTTTAAAATGAGGGCACTAGTTACATTATTGGAGAGTTGGTACCTTGGTGATTGTAAAAAATGTATGTTGTGATGTTTATTGGTCGATCTATGTCATGTTTTGATCTGCATGAGTTAGCTTGTTGAGTCTGAATGAAAAGATTTGCAATAAGTGATGGAATTGATTGAGAAAGCCACGTGATTGCTTGAGTTTGTATGTTTGCTTCTACACAAGTGTCGTTTAGAGTTTTAGTGTGTTGCTTGATGACAAACAACAAGTTTAAGTTGAGGGTGTTGATATACCTTGAGTTTATAGTATTTTTTATGCTTTTCAGTTAAGTTGAGGGTGTTGATATACCAGATATCTTGTTATTAGAAATAATGTTTTGTGTGTAATTTTTGCAAGAAATAGCCTTGGATGCGGTTGATGAAAATGTGAGCTTAAAATTGCAGAAGTAGCCAACGATGGAGCCAACCATGGACTGTAGGTCCAGTGACAGGCCATAGATGGTCACTCGTAGGTCGTGGTCAGAAAGTTGGTTTTCTATACTCAAACCACGGAGTTACAAGACGGACCGTAGTCCAATCCACGGACCGTAGGTGGAGTTATTGTTTGAAGGCCTAGAAATAGTGCATTAGTGGGGAACCACAGAGGGTGACCTACGGACTGTAGGTCGACCCACAGTCCATCGGTCGAGTCGTCAACATAAACCGCGTCTGAGCAATTTATTTCCGTATTTTGTTTCCCACTTAGTTTGGGATTTGTTATCTATAAATAGGAGTTCTTATTCTCGTTTTTAGGGGTTAGACATTATTGTATACATTTAGTTCTTGGTTGTTTTGGAATTATTTTGCAAACACTTAGCAATTTAATTTCTGCATTTCGTTTTATACAATTTTCACTTTGAATTTCAATTCAAGATTTTGGGTTTCATCTATTCTAACTGTAAGTTCATGCATTCTTTCAACTTAATTATGAATTGTAAACTCTCAAACATGAGTAGCTAAATTCACACCTATGGTTGTGGGAACCATGCGCAATTAACAATGTAGTAATAATAAATAAGTAATTCTTGAATAGTGTTTATGCATGTATTGTTAATCCTTTAGTTTAGAAGTCTTTCTAGCGGTGCGCAACGTTAGAACTCGCCTCGTTACGAATTGTCAGACCAAGGAGGTAATGAATGAGAAAAAGATTAAACAATAGAGATTTAGTGGATGTTATCTAATAGTCTGATTTCAATTGATGTGAGGGTGAAAACTAAACTAAATTGATATGATGACTAATCTTGGGTAAAGTTAAGGGTTAGTAAGGCATACACCCGTAGATGGACCAAGTTGCGTGGTGAAATTCCCTACTTGGAGGACACATCACTTAGGGATACCTAACTTACCAACCTTGCATGTCAAACACTAGGATAGGATTACTACGTTAAGAGCTTGTGGGGAACACACATACCCTAGTTTCCATCTCATATTGATAACTCAAATTTTGAAACTTGTTTGCTTGTTATTTAACCAATAAACTGTTCTTTTAGTTATAAACCCCCATGTTTACTTTATTTGGAAATAGTTTGACTAAACAAAGATAATAGTTACTTAAGTTTCAGTCTGACCCATATTCTCGTGGGATCGACCCCAACCTACAAGTTGGTTTCTTTATTTGGCAACGACCGCTTATATTTGTTTAGGGAGGTGAAATTTGGGCGCATCACTAATCCCAACAATTTGAGTTGTAGTTTTCGTAGAGACTTGTGGACATACTATTTTTGGCTTTTTCAACTTTTACTTGTAGCCTTGTCAGCTTATTGAATATGATTTTAGTTGCAGCCTTGTCGTCTTGTTAGATCTTTATTAGTTAAGTCGACTTTGTCGGCCCTTTGATTATGTCATTGATATTATCGTGACCTTGTTGGTCTAGTTATCTTGGTCCAACAATTAAGTATAACAGTCTAGTCAACCCTATTATCCTCTTTCTAGCGTGTATCAGTGGTTAGCTCGGTCGAATAAGTTATCAGATGCCAGTTGTGCCTCCCTTAATTTGGGGTTTGACAAATCATGTGAGCTAGTCCTCCATGAAACAAAGAACAGTTTCTCGTTCATCAATCAAAGCAGAGTACAGTGTTGTTGCAAACGCACTTGCTGAATCAAACTAGGTGACAAATCTGCTTAAAGAACTACATGTTTAACTTCCCCAAGCACCAACCATATATTGTGACAATGTGGCTCCTACTTATTCGTGCGCAAATCAACTTTTTCGTAGCCACATGAAGCACATTGCTGCAAATTTTCACTTTGTTCACAAACAAGTTCAGCATAGTAAAGTTCACATTGTTCATATTCAAGCTGCATATCAACTCGCGCACACTCTCACTAAAGCTCTACCGAAGCTAGACACTGATAAACACATATTCAAGCTAGGCCTTGTTACACATTGCCTATCTTGAGGGGGGTGTTGTCACGCCCACGCCCCGAGCCTAAATCCCAAACGTGGCTGGCACTCAACAACCATTGCTGGTCCCAAGCGAACCATTGGCCTGGCTTACTTACTAAGAGGAAGACTTAAACTTCAGAAATAACCTCAAATAAAGAACTTATGAAAAATATTAGAATGTCTTTAAAGAAAACAATCAAACTAGCCGAAATGGCTACTCAAGTCTCATAGCAAAACATCTGAAATACAAAGCTAAAAAGCTCATAACTATATGTCTGACTATCTATGAAGCCTCTAAAACATCTGAGATAGATGTTGGGGTAAACCCCACAACATCCTAATAAACTCATAATAAAACTGAAAGCAATAAAAAGGAGTCCTCCGGAATGTAAGGAAGCTCACCAACTGACACTAGGGTGCTCAACTGGATCAACGGTGCACTGGATGCCGATCCTAGTAACCTATATCTGCATCATAAGACGATGCAGGCCAACTGGCATCAGTACATTGAATATATGAGTATGCGAGTTGGAATGCTAAACTCAACATAGGTTTGAAAGGAATCTTAAGAACTTACCTGGCTCAACTCAACTCAACATAACTAATCTCATTTCAATACAATGCAGTTTAAAACAAATGCAATATAAAGAAAAGTTATTTAAAGACATGATGTCAACTATTGTGTATGCAAGGAGACAACATAATCTCTGAAATGTATGTCAAAATACAAATAACTATGTACATAAGAATACAATAACTTCTGTGGGAGTTTCTCTAACCGACAACCATCACGTAAGAGCTATTGTGAAGATACAATGTTTTGCGTCACGTTGCCAGGGCCGTCCTATACCTTGCCATGAGTATAGAACCTGGACTACTAAGTGGATCCACTAGTCTATGCTAAAAATCACTAAAGGAATCATCTAAAAAGTATGACCATTTTCTACCCATGGTGCCTACATGGTCTATAAGGGCTGTGAGTTGTCTGAACTCTCACTCAGATCGGTGCTCAATACTAGTCCCAAAAATATAATATGAGCTCTTACGTTTAAAAATACACTTCTTTTGTGATTTGAGATTAGTGCTCAAAAACTTAGCTAAAAAACTATCATGGAAATCAAAGTTTCCCTCTTGCTTCATTTAGAAAGCGATTACTCTTTTCTAAAAACTATCCCGTAGGCTCGTTGGAAATCGAAGTTTCCTTTCTTGTTTAAATATGAAAACATTTTAAACCCTTTGGGAATACATAGTCCCCATATACTTCTGAAGAAATGAACTTGAAGCTTTATCTTTCCTTTTTATTGTACTTGAACTTTAAGTCTTAAAACAAAGTTAAAAGCATTTTCAAAAGACTTCCTGAAAAGACTGTAAGAACTTCCTAGACCTGCCTCTTAACTTTCCTTGAATTTGAAGTTATGGATTCAAGGTTGTAAATCATCTATGTAGATGATTTGTAGATTTTTAGAAGTCATTTAGAGTAGTTAGAATCAATATGAAGTGTTAATACACTTTAGAAAGTCTTAAACAGACTGAACTAGGCGCATCGAGGGTGCACCGCGCCAGGCCCCAACTTTCGGGGGCACACTTTGGGCGCACTGCAGGCGCGTTGCCCCAGCCTCCTGGCGCTATGGGGGTGTTACGCGCCTGGCCCTCCCCAGGTGCGTCTGACGAGTTTTTCGACTCATTTTCTGACCCTAATCGTTTTAAATCTATTCCTTTTTTTCATTACTTTCTTAGATTCAGATACCCAACACATGTACACTAGAATCAAACTCGAAAAAACTCTTAACATCGCTAAAATGCCTCAAGAAAACCCATCAATCACATGTAAGTTCTAGAATGAAAACAATTCAAGAACACAACTCAAGAACATCAAATTCTAACTCTTTTAGGACGAATATCGTTGTATTAAACATGATTGGCGCGTGGATGGATGGACCCAACGCTATGTGATCTCACATACCTTGTGGGGATCACCCCCGACGAAATCCACAAGCTAATCTTGAACATTATTCTCCTTTCTCCAAGCCCTAGCGTGAAATTCAGTTTTCTAAAATCTGACTTTATCCCAATTGAACTCCTAAAAAGGAATTAATTAAGTTGGGTAAGGAAAAGAGCAAACTACCCTTCCAAAATCCTGATTGGACATTCCTTATACGAACAACCCAACTTCCGAAGGGGATAACTTAGTCATATGAACTTGGAATCGCGCAAACTTGGCTGAGTTGGAAAGATCATTCCAAGAGACTTCCAACCATATCTGGAAATACACCCAAGTCATCCTGATCTAGGAGTTATGGCCATTTGAAGTTGTCCAAAACTCAACTTTTCTTAACTTAAATTTTTTCCAGATTTCCATTCTTTCCAAAAATGACTATTTCCAATTTTTAGCTTTTTCCTCGTTACTTCAAATTGTGAGATGTTACACGTGTAATGAAAGTGTAACACCTCGGTCTTAGAAAGAGCTAAGCTTAGAAAGAAATTAATTGGATAGAGCTAAATTGAGAATCTTGCAAGTTAATCTTAGAGTAAGAGTTTTGGGTCAACTTCAAACAACCATAACTTTCAGTACAACATGATTTTGGTGGGCCAAAAGGTAGCAAATGAAAGATCTCTAAGTCCTCTTCCCAACACCACAAAGTTTTCTAAATTCAATGTTCGACTGAGGGAGATATGGCTATTTGAGTTCGGCATGTCTGATTAAAGAAATTCATCCAAATTAAGGAACGGCATTTTCATACTTTGGTCTTTTCCTTACCCCGTTAGACTTAAGCGTGTTTTTCACCCAATTAGGGGTCAATGCTGCTTAAAATTAGTTTACATTAAAATCTAAAGTGTTTAAGAAACTAGGGCTAATTTCTAGTGGGGAATAAGGGAGAAAATCTTCGAGCGTTCAAGATTCTTGCGAGTTTTAAGGATTTGTTGCCAAGAATTCTATTGTTTCGAAGCATGTAAGTTTTCATAGTGATGGGCTATTTCACTCTCATGCCAATCATGATTTTTCCATTCAAATTCGTTCATAAGATTTTGTATATTGAGTTTCTTCATGAGTTTTCTTGAAGTTTCGTTCTTCCATCTCTACTATTAGATTTTGATGAGTTCCTGTGGTGAGGGTTTGAGTTTGAGGGTTGTTCTTGAGGAAATTTGAGTAGGTTTTCATTTACTTATGTTGGGTATTGATGAGTCCACAAATTGGACTAATTTAGGGCTTTATTTTGATAGAAATAGTATCCTCAAATATTTATTTTGTCTCAATATCTGATGAAAACTCTTAAGTTTCAGGTATTTGAAGTTTTAGTGGAGGCATGGACACTTAGGCGCAAAAAGGAACAAAGAGGCTGAAAAGAACAAAGGAGCTGAAGCCTGAGCATCACTAATCACCCTTGCTGATTCACCGAAGGGACACACTCCGCCCTTTGTTCCAGTACGTGAATCCTTGAAGGAGCAGGATAAAAAATGTGATGAAAGGAGCGGTCGGTATTTCACCAAATAATTCCAGAAAGTAGTACAAGGTCTCCCAATAACACAGAGCACGGCGATGCTGAAGGCAAGTGCAAGATGGCGACCGACTACACCAAAGGGCGAATCGCCGAGTTAATTGGCTATTCCGACTAACCTCGTCGAAAGATCTGCCAGCACTATTTTTTGGAGTCTATAAATACTAAACTTGTTATTAATTTTTGAGAGTCGAGCATTTATTTTAATTTTCACAATAGAATATTACTTTTTGGGATATTTTCTCTCAAATTTGGATAGGGTTTTTGGGAGACTTGAAGAAAGAAGGATTTCATATTTCCCAAGTTGGAAGTGGGGCTTCACCATTCTTCCTCCTTTTCTTAAATCAAGGTTTAATTCCTTATACCCATTTGATTTTAGTATTATTTTAGGTGTATTTTGTTATTTCTTGATGTGTGACTAAAAACCTCCATTCTTGGTCTGTGATTTAGCAAATATGTGTTGATATTGTTGTTGCGTCTTACTTGATGATAGGATAGATGTATTTTAATGGTAATTCACCTAGTGGTTTTTGTTTAATTTAATGGGTTTGTAGTTGCAAATACGTAACCACCCATGAGTTTTCAGCTTGCCCGAGAGGGAGGTCATGAAACCAAGACCGTTAGACTGATGGCCTAAGGAGTGGGTCGACATGAGGTTTAGTCCGAGAGGGTGAGCCCTAGTCCCATATCCTAACACTCAGCTCGAGACAGTGAGTGGGGTAAGGCATATGCTGGCCTTTATACGACAAATGGGTGTCCTAGAGGAACGCATTTGAATCGAGGTAAGTTGCCCAAGAGGGAGCATATTTCCTTCTAAATCTTAGCCTAGTTACTATTATCTTGCAAAATTCCTGTCGAAAGAATGTACCCAACGATTTATCTCAATTTGTATTGCGGTAACACCCCAAGAACTTCTTGTTTCTTGTTATTTTTGTTGTTTTTTTACTCCTTGTGACAAAACCCCAATTTGATATTTGACACCTCTGTGTCACCCCTTTTAATTTACTATGTTTTTAATCGTTAATATCTTTAGCTACTACTAGTTTGAACTTAATTTTATTTTTCTGTTAATTCTCAAAACCACTCCCTTGGGACACGACCCCAACCTTTAGTTGGGTTACTATATTATCGACCATCGTAGACACTCATACTATACGTTAGTGTCGTTGATCACGATATGCATCAAACTGGCGCCGCTCCAGGGGAGTGGTGTTATTTGGGAATTCTTAGTTAAGAAGAATTCTTGGTTTCTCTTAGTTGTAGTTTTGTTTTTCTTGTGTAAAGACAAACGTAGAGATAAAAAAATGGATGAACACTATGGATATCACACAGATCATCCTCTTCTGAAGCTATTGAACATCAGGGATAACCTACTAACGTTCAAACAGCCAGGGGAGGAAACAATTCTAGAATTGTCGCGGAGATTCAAAGCAATTTTGCAGACATGCCCATTCCATGGAATGACTGATAAGACAATGCCGGATTGCTTCTATCGGGGTCTCAAACCCAAAAATAAAAGCATAGCTTAGCACCATTTTTAAGGCGGAATGCTAAACCAACCCTATGAAGTCGTTGCAATAGTACTTGATAAAATGGTTGAAACCAACAAAGAAACCCAAAAGAAATATGAATGGGAAATATTGGTGGCGCAAGTAGATGTTCTATCCAAATAGGTGACGGTATAGGAAGAGCAAGCCAGGGAGAAGGAAAAGAACTTCTCCCTTCGAGAGTGCAAACAGGGAAAGAGGCATGAGGGTATGCAAAGTAACAATACCTCCTTACTCATCCAACAAAAACTTGATGAGCATGATAAGAAATTGAATGACATGAAGGACAACATTGATATGCTAAACGAAGTATCTACTTCGAACTCCATGACCATTTGATGAGTCCACAAATTGGACTCATTTAGGGCTTTATATTGATAGAAATAGTTTCCTCGAATGCTTATTTTGTCTCAATATCTGATGAAAACTCTTAAGTTTCAGGTATTTGAAGTTTTAGTGGAAGCATGGACACTTAGGCACAAAAAGAAACAAAAAGGCTGAAAAGAACATAGAAGCTGAAGCAAGAGCATCGCCTAGAACCTTTGGAAAAGGATCAAAAAGGCGATGAAAGGAGCAGTCGGCGCTTCCCCAAATTGTTCCATGAAGTACTACTATACCGTCCAATGGTCCATAACGTAAAGATGTTGTAGGCAAGCACTCAACGGCGATGACACAGAAGAAGGGCCAGTCGCCAAGTCATTCGGCGGACTCCACTAACCTCGCCGAACTATCCACCTGCACTAATTTCTGAAGGCTATAAATACTAAACTCTTTATTAATTTTAAAGTTCTGAAACATTATTATTATTTTTAGAATAGAATAGTACGTGTTTAGATATTTCTCTCAAGTTTGGAGAGAGTTTTGTGGGAAACTTGAAGAGAGAAGGATTTCATCTTCCCCAAGTTTGAAGTAGGTCTTCTCCATTATTCTTCCTTTGCTTAAATCAAGGTTTAATTTCTTATACCCATTTGATTTTAGTATCATGTTAGGTGTATTTTTTTATTTCTTGATATGTGGCTAAAAATTCCCATTCTTAGGGTGTGATTTAGCGAATGTATGTTGATATTGTTGTTGGGTCTTGATTGCTGATATGGTAGATGTATTTTAATGGTGATTTGCCCTAGTGGTTGTGTTTTAATCTAATGGGTTTGTAGTTGCCAATACAAAACCACCCATGTGTTTTCGTCTTGTCCGAGAGTGAGGTCGCAAGACTAAGACTACTAGACTGATGGCCTAAGGAGTTGGTCGACATGAGGTTCAGTCCGAAAGGGTGAGCCCTACTCCCATATCCTAACACTCAGCTCAGGAAAGTGAGTGATGTAAGGCGTAGGGAGGCAGGTCTTCATTCGGCAAATGGGTGTCCGTGATGAACCCATTTGAAATTGGGTAAGTTGCCCGAGAGGGAACTAATTTCCATCTAAAGCTTAGCCTAGTCACTATTATTTTGCAAATTTCCTATTGAAATCATGTACCCAACGATTTATCTCAACTTCTATTGCAGTTACACCCCAAAAACATTTCCCCATACTAGATTTCTTTTAATTTTTTGCTATTTTTACTAGTTGTGACAAAACCCCCAATTGATATTTGACACTTTCGTGTCACCCCCTTTAATTTACCATATTTTTGTTCGTTAATATCTTTAGCTACGACTAGTTAGAGCTAAATTTTATTTTTCTATGAATTCTCAAAACCACTCCCTTTGGACACGACCCCAACCTTTAGTTGTGTTACTATACTATTAACGATCGTAGATACTCATACCGTAGGTTAGTGTCGTTGGTCACGATATGCATCAAAATGGCACCGCTGCCAGGGAGTGGTTTATTTGAGAATTTTTAGATTAGTAGAATTTTTGTTCTTCTTACTTGTAATTTACTAACTTTACGTTTAGTTTTTCTTTTCATTGAGTTGTCCATTTAGATGAGCATGGCTGAGCAGAGTAGTGGCAAATTGGTCGAAATAAGCAAAGGAGTCCAAAAGGACCTCATGTTGACCGAAATGGCATCTCAGCTAAATGACTTTGCCACCAAAATCTCAGAGGTGGAAGTCCAATGAAATAGCAGGGGGAGGTACACACTCCCTCGTGAGCGGAGGATGTCTAGAAATGGGGAGAAAAATCGTGTCGAGGACACACTTCAAATCATTCTCCAAAAGATCACCGATCAAGATCGGGTGTTGAAAGAAATGAAAGAGAATGTTGAATCAAATGATTGGATCTCACTCTATATCAATCCAGTTGATCAGGTCATTCCTGAGTTTTGCAGTACCTCATCTCTACCCTAATGACATATTGGGGTCACCTAGTGACACTGGGGCTAACCCTAATAATAGAGAGTGAGACAGAACCTACGTCGTTCCATGACTTAAAATAAGTCACTTCTTGGGAGGCAACCCAAGGTTTTACTGATTTTGTAGGGTAAAATGAGAAAGGTGTTGAAAAGTGCAAGTTGGTGAGCCAAGGACCCAGTGGGCGACTCGCCGATCTATCGGCGACTCCGACTTAATCCGCTTTTGGGTCCCCAAAATAAGAGATGTCTTGTAAGCTCGTTGAGGTAAGTTTGCGTTCAGCGCGTCGCCAATTTTATCGGCGATAAGACTAACTTCGCCGAATGACAGAGAACTGAACGGTTATATAAAGGCAGAAAGTCAAAATGTTTGAATCTCTCACTTTCCCTAGTCTCAAACTCCTCAAAATCACACAAAAGGTACCTTTTCTTAGATCTTTAGTTTTCCATTAGTATTTCAATTGGTAAATAGTTCTTGGGGTTGGATATCTTTGTTGCCTAGCATTTCAAAAAGCAATTTGATCGGCATTAAATGTTAGCCCATAAAACCCCAAATTTATCTTAAAAGTTTTTGCACTCTTTTACAATTGTAGTATCAGGATGACGTGTGTTGGGCCTCTTTGATAGAAATAAGTTGATATGCTATGTGTAATCCGTACTTAGTTGACTGAAATAATTTAATAGTCGAATACCTTGTTGTTTGTGCTTTAATTTGATTGCGATGGAAACGGGTCCCGCTTGATTGTCATTGTATTAGTTGGGTAACACCTAAAGAGCCCACATTTGTGCTAAATAACGAAAGTTGCTCAATGAAGTAATTGATGACGACATTCTTAAGGGTGATCGTAGTTAAATGGCAAAAATTTGGCAGGACCGAAAGAAGTTTGAGTATTCTGGAATGATGGGAAGTATGGGTCTTGTGTGAATTTCGTGTCTGCATGCTTTAATTTCGTTTTTAGTGCTTGTGAAAAATAGGCACGGTGAATCATTCGGCGAGCTGGGTCATGCTCGCCAAACGATTCAGCGGTTTGCCTATTGACCTTAGATCACCCTTCATTCATGTCCATAGTGCTGAGAGATCTGTAACTTTCGGTGGACACATCCGTCGTCGCCGAAGGTAGTCGGAGTCGCGCCAGATAGACTTTTTCATCACTTATTTACCTAGATTTCAAACTAATCCCTCTGGCGAGTTAGACCTAGCTCGCTAAAGAGGTTTGGCGATTCACCGACTGATCGGCGAACCCTTCTGCTTCAAATTATGGTGTTTCAGTGTGATTATTTTTTTGACTCATCACAAACTTTTGCTGATTTGGTACGTACAAACCTAAACGCACCACCTCATAAAAAGGCAATGGGAATTACAATCAATGAAGGAGGATCACGACCTTCACAGAAAAGAAAGCAAGATCGCCCACCGGGAGATAAAGGCAAACGAAAAGAGCACATCGTTATGAAGGGGCACAAATATTGAACAAGCTAGTTCTGAGCCGGAGGATGAGCAACCTTTGATACATCGAAGGGAAGAACTTAGGGCTATAAATCAGCCCACAGCTACCAAAACCCCTTTAGCTGCCACTCCCCCGACTACCGAATCAGTGCCAACTATAGCACCACCTCCAACAGCTCCTGCACTCTCTATAGCTCCACCTCCACTCAGGTTCCCAAACAGACTTAAAGGCTATGGTTTACGAACCATTCTAGAAAAAAAGTTACTATCTCTAGAGGGTTTGGAAGGTAAGCATGCTGATGTTCTTGACACGCTCAGATATCATGAGTTGGAACAGTTCACCAGGCCGCGGGGATTTGACATTCCTTCCTGGGTCTGGGAATTCTACTTAGCCTATAGGGAGTTGGTCCCGAAAAATAAGAAAAAGGCTAGTGAGTTCCGACTAGTGAAGTCGATTCTGGTTAGAGGCAAAGAGGTGGAGTGTCACAGCGAGCAAATTAATGTTGTATTAGGTCGATCGTTGCAAACTGTACTACCTTACCGGGGCTTGCCTATTCTTCCGTCCCTAGATATTCTGAAGGGTTGGTTAGCTCCGATGATTTCTGATATCACCCTGAGGTGGTTGGATGCGGGAACTGCTATTGAGAATAGGGATATGAACATCGCCTTCTGGTACTAGTTTGGCTTCATCAGTAGCACTATTATGCCATCCTAGAACAAGTCCATTCTACCTCATCCTAAGGCGGCTTGCCTGGGTTCTATCATGACCAGGAGGCAGATCGACCTGGGACTGCTGGTTTCACAGGAGAAGGCTTTGAGAGCCAAACAGACACAGGCATCCCTGACATTTCGTGTTCTGATTACTGAGTTCTGTCGGTGTGTTGGGGTACCCTGAGAGGCTGCTAGCGATATAGAAGTCACTCCATCTCTCTCCGTTGATATCCGACGTATAGTGGCAGAATTTACACCAGAAGAGGATGATAGTAGAAGAGCATCCCCAACAGATATTCTACAGAGGTCAATGTGGACTCATTATCCGCAGAGACACCTTCTTCTTCTTCCTCACAGGCTCCAGGTTCTTCCTCATCCTCCCCGCCTGCCAGAATCACTTAGGTCATGATCCTAAAGATGGGGAACTTGGCCTATTCAGCTGATGTGAGAGCTACCAAACTGGAAAGGTCTGTTCCATAGATGATTGAGAGGGCCATACTAGCAGCACTTACTCCCATTCAGAATTATGTTGATGCCTTGACAGTGAAAGTTATGGCTTGTGAGAGCAGACAGCGGGAAACCTCTGATGTGACGGCCCTAAAAGCCGAGATTGTAAGTTTGAGGAAGGACATAGATTACCTTAAGTCTACCGACTTCACTTCACTCATAGAGAGAGTAGATGATAAGGATGTTCCTGTGACCACCGGAGATATGCAAGGGGATGGTACAGCACAGGCAGAGTCGGATGCAGAAACTGACGAGGAGTTGATAGTAGCACAGGTTGAGGAGATAAGAGTGAGCCAAGATGCGAGCATATTCAGAGATATGCTAGATCTAGTAGAGACAGTTACGTACACAGCAGCCCCTAGTTGATCTGGCACTGCCTCTCAATCTAAGACTACTCCTGGAATTGATGCCCCAACAAATAGAGAGACAGTGTAGCCAGAACCTTTCTCTACCGTCATCTCTACCTTTCTTACATCTAATTTTGGATTCTTATTACTTGTATTTGAGGACAAATGATTGTATTTGTGGTGGGGTGAGGCCCACACCTTGTGTATTGGTGTTTTTTTTTTTTTGCTTTGTATATATTTGGGCTGTTCTGTTTTTACACTATTTTTGTGGAAGTTTGAGCTCATGGCTCTCTTTTGGTTTTTATTGCAAATGATTTTGACCTTTCCAAAAAATTCAACCCCTCATGAGTTGAATGTGGCTATTCTTTTGCAAAAAGTTGAGTATCATTTTTTATCAATACCGATGACTTGAATAGTACTCTCAATTGAACGAACATAAATGTACGGCTACGATGAGGCCAAATGAAGTTGCATAGAAAAAATTTGAACTCTTTGCATATCGTTGTGATTAGCCATTTATCGAATTGATTCTGTTGTAATGACCGTTGCACACTAGTGAAAGTTTGTAGTCTTGTTTGACTTAAGTGTCGATGCCTTGTGTGATTAGCTTGCTTTGAAACTTGCATGAATAAACCTAGAATTTGCCCTGTTAGTCTGTTTGATTTAGAAAGGTGTCCTCTTGAGATGATCTTAGGCAACTTTGAAGAGCGTGAGACAAATTTGACATATACCTCTTTTGTGGCCTACCCGTGAGCGTGTGAAATTCTTTTGAACACCTTTTGAGCCTTTCCTTTCTTTGGAAGAACCTTGATGAACCACATACCTTACTTGAACCACTACCTACATTCCTCTTAATTTGTGATTTACTGAATAGCAAACTTAGGCCACAAGCCTAGGTTGGGGGTGTGGTGAAAAGGAGAAGTCAAGAAGTGCAAGAAAAAATCCCCCCTAACCTATGTATTGCGTAAGTGGAAACCCTTCAATTCAATTCAATTCCAAAAAAAAAAAGAACTGTGGAATAAAGTACGAAAGAAATCAGGTTTTCCAGCAATACATTAGGGTGAATAAAACGGTGACTTAGAAGCACTAGAAAAAAGAATCGATAAAGGAAAAGAAGAGAATTCCTTGAGAATACCACCTCCCACGAAGAAGGAGCCACTGAGCCTAAATGACCATACATTTGCACTCAGCCCCATTACAAGCCTTAGAAAGACTTTTTTAATCTTGAGTAAACCGAATAGAAAGTGGATTGGAAAATAAGGGCAAACCTATGGGTAAAAATGTGCATTGTGTTCCTCTTTTTGAATATGAGCATTGCGTCGGATTCCTGATCTTGAAATAATTGACCTCTGTGTGTGAATATGGAATCATTCTTCATGTGAGGGCATTTAGATACTTTTTGTTGAGCTTGAACTTGCACAAGTAGCAAGTATTGCGAGCATGAGAATCTTTGGTAATGGTGTGTCATAACTTGAATCTTTGAGTACACAATTGATCCTTGCACAAGTAAATTGAGTCTTGTTGTGTCCACTCATGATTGAATCTTGTGAAGCACTACTTGATACACCTTTTTTGAATGGCAGAACTCAAGTTTGCTTGAGGATAAGTAAAAGTTTAAGTTGGGGGTGTTGATGAGTCCAGAAATTGGACTCATGAAGGGATTTATTTTGATAGAAATAGGGTCCTCGAATGCTTATTTGGTCTCAATATCTGATGAACACTCTTAAGTTTCAAGTATTTGAAGTTTTAGTTGAAGCATGGACACTTAGGCGCAAAAGGGAACAAAAAGGCTGAAAAGAACGAAGAAGCTGAAGCATGAGCATCGCCAAGAACCTTTGGCGATTCGCCCAAAGGACAAACTCCGCCCTTTGTTCGAGTATGCGAAGCCCTGAAGGAAAAGGATCAAAAAGACGATGAAAGGAGCAGTCGACGCTTCACCGAATAGTTCTGCGAAGAAGTACTATACCGCCCAATGGTCCAGAATGTGAAGATGTTGTAGGCAAGCACTCAACGTTGATGAGACAGAAGAAGGGCGAGTCGCCAAGTCATTCGGCGTACTCGACTAACCCCGCTGAACTATCCACCTGCACTAATTTCTGATGGCTATAAATACTAAAATCTTTATTAATTTTAAAGTTTCGTACATTTATTATTATTTTCAGAATAGAATAGTACGTTTTTAGATATTTTCTCTCAAGTTTAAAGAGGGTTTTGTGGGAGACTTAAAGAGAGAAAGATTTCAACTTCCCAAAGTTGGAAGTGGGTTTTCTCCATTCTTCTTCCTTTTCTTAAATCAAGGTTTAATTTCTTATACCCATTTGATTTTTGTATCATTTTAGGTATATTTTGTTATTTCTTGATGTGTGGCTAAAACCCCCCATTCTTGGGCGTGATTTAGCAAATATGTGTTGATATTGTTGTTGGGTCTTGCTTGCTGATAGGGTAGATGTATTTTAATGGTAATTTCACCTAGTTTTTGTGGTTTAATTTAATGGGTTTGTAGTTGCAAATACAAAACCACCCATGTGTTTTCGGGTTTCCTAAGAAGGAGGTCGCGAAACCAAGACCACTAGACTGATTTCCTAAGGAGTGGGTCGACATGAGGTTCAGCCCGAGAGGGTGAGCCCTAGTCCCATATCCTAACATTCAACTCCAGAGAGTGAGTGGGGTAAGGCGTAGGCTGGTCTTCATGTGGCGAATGATTGTCCGAGAGGAACCCATTTGAAATGGTGTAGGTTGCCCGAGAGGGAACTTATTTCCAACTAAAGCTTAGCCTAGTCACTATTATCTTGGAAAATTCCTATTGAATGCATGTACCCAACGATTTATCTCAACTTGTATTGCGGTCACACCCCACGAAGATTTCCCCATACTTGATTTTCTTGTTAATTTTTGTTGTTTTTACTTTTTGTGACAAAACCCCCAATTGATATTTGACACTTTCGTGTTACCCCTTTTAATTTACCATGTTTTTGTTCATTAATGTCTTTTGCTACCACTAGTTAGAGCTAAATTTTATTTTTTTATCAATTCTCATAACCACTCCCTTGGGACACGACCCCAACCCTTAGTTGGGTTACTATACTATCGACGATCATAGACACTCATATGGTAGGTTAGTGTCGTTTGTCACGATAACCATCACCATTCAGCTGTAGGATGCTCAAATTACCCATATGATGACGGGTCACTATCCTCCGTTCGCCGAAGATTCACCTAATTACACCATGGGTGATTCCGAGGACGAAGAGTAGTCTTTGATATGCGTCGTGCTGCGACGTTATCTAAGCGTCGTTCGGGAGGATATCCAACATCCCATATTATCTTATATTTGCATACTAGTAAAATAATGGTGTCTTAGTTTTACAGGTTGAAGTGTGGTAGGTGTCAAAGAGGTGCAGAATGGCGAGCAGTAGACCCATTTGCAGAGTCGCCGAAGATGCCGACGATCAATGATATTTCGCTGTTTGATTCAAGGCACACTCTAAGCCTGCAATCGGTAAAACTCGGCGAGCCTAGGAAGGTTTCGGTGATCCGCCCACCTGATATGCAACCCCGATGGTCAACGCCGTTTGAACATCCACAACTGCTGAGAGTTTCTATAAAACTCGGCGACGTAAAATTTTGTTTGGCGAAGCACCGAATCTCTAAGAAGTCAAAGTGCTATCACCAAATTGAAACGAATGGGATAAGTTGTAGGCCAACACGCATAAAGGTAGATGATTAATCACTCGAGAGTGTGGGTTGAAGATAGGCGCATTGGAATGCTAACAAAAGTTGTACAGAGCTTGATGAATTAGTTGGAAATGCACCAAACTACCCCAACATACCTTCTATTTTACGTGAAATTTGTTGAAGGACTCCAACTTGAAATAGCTACCTAACCAGGATTATTCTCTAGCCCTATCTCTGTATTTCTTTAATTTGACGTCTAGATTATTCTTATATATTTGTGGACAAATATATTTGTTTGTGTGGTGGGGTGAGGCCCACACCGTTTGTGCTAATAGTTGTGTTTTGTGTATATATTTGGGTTGTTCTGTTTTAAATTGTGTTAATACTGCTTTCTGTGGATGTTTGAGCTTGTGGCTCCGTTTATTTTGATTTTCAAAATGATTTTTATCCTTCCGCAAAATTTTGAATTTTTCGCACATTTTTGCCACCCCTTGTGAATTGATGTGGCTGTTCTTTTGCAAAAAATTTGAGTCACGATTTCGATCAATACCGATGAGTTAAATAGTTCTCTGAATCGAACAACCATGAATGTACGGCTACGACGAGACCAAATGAAGTTACATTGACAATATGTGTACTCTTTGCATCTCGTTGTGATTAGCCATGTATCGAATTGATTCTCTTGTACTGACCGTTGCACTCTAGCGAAAGTGTGTGGTCTTGTTTGACTTAAGTGTCAATGTCTTGTGTGATTAGCTTGCTTTGAGCCGTGCATGAATAAACCTAGAATTTGCCCTGTTAGTCTGATTGATTTAGAAAGGTGTGCTCTTGAAATGCTCATAGACAACTTTACAGAGTGTGAGCCAAATTTGACATATACCTCTTTTGTGGCCTACCCGTGAGCGTGTGAAACTCTTTTGAACACCCTTTGAGCCTTACCTTACTTTGGAGGAACCTTGATGAACCATAGACCTTACTTGACCCACTACCTATAATCCTCTTGATTTGTGGTTTAGCGAATAGCCAACTTAGGCCAAAATCCTAGGTTGGGGGTGTGGTAAAAAGGAAAAGGAGAAGTCAAGAAGTGCAAGAAAAGTCCCTTGTAACACCTGGTGTTCCGGAACAATGGAAACCCATCGGAAAAAAAAATACATATTTGTGGAATAAAGTACTAAAGAAATCAGGTTTCCAAGCATTCCATGGAGGTGAATAAAAATATGACTTAGAAGCACTAGAAAAACAAGGGAATGCCTTGAGAAGACCACATTTCACGAGGATGAAAAGTCACTGAGCCTAAATGACCATACCTTTACACTCAGCCCCATTACAAGCCTTAGAAAAACCTTTTTGATCTTGAGTGAGCCGAACCGAAGATCAATTGGAAAATAAGGGTAGGCCTATGGGTGAAAACATGCATTGTGTTCCTCTTTTTGATTGTGAGCGTTGCATCTGATTCCTGATCTTGAATTGATTCACTTTTGTGTGTGAATATGGAATCAATATTTATGTGAGGGAATTTGGATACTATTTGTTGAGCTTGAACCTGCACAAGTAGCAAGTATTGCGAGCATGAGAATCTTTGGTAATGGTGTGTCACAACTTAAATCTTTGAGTACACAGTTGATATTTGAATGAGTAATTTGAGTCATGTTGTGTGCATTCATGATTGAGTCTTGTGTAGCACTGTTTGAGACATCCCTTTTGAACGGCTGAACTTAAACTTTCTTGAGGACAAGCAAAAGTTTAAGTTGCGGGTGTTGTTGAGTCTACAAATTGGACTCATTTAGGGCTTTGTTTTGATTGAAATAGTGTGCTGAAATGTTTATTTTGTCTCAATATCTGATGAAAACACTTAAGTTTCAAGTATTTGATGTTTTAGTGGAAGCATGGACACTTAGGCGCAAAAAGGAACAAAAAAGGCTGAAAAGAACAAAGAAGATGAAGCCTGAGCATCGCCAATCTCATTTGGAGATTCGCCGAAGGGATGCACTCCGTCCTTTTTTTGATTCTTTAGCTCTAAGAAAACCCTAAATGATTTTCTTGACTAATTAAAGGCTAAAAACAATCAGAATTTAATCTTTTAATCCATCATTCTCTTCTCTCTCAAACCCTAAGGAAAACACCCTAAGAAAAAAATCAAAGTAGAAGACTTCATTCAAGATTCTTCTTCCAAGTAAGTCCTTCTCCAAGAATTTCATTCTTTCCAATTCAATTTTCTTCATACAATTATGAATCATTAATGAGAATCCTAATTCTTGGCCACACAGTTTCAAGAAGCTAATTCAAGAAATCTCAAGAAAGGTTTCTTGATTTTTTTCCTTCAAGTTAGGGTTTCAAGGCTTCTAATCAAGCACTTTTCAAGAACCTTGCTCTTCTATGTATGTAAGACTATTATAGTGTATGACTAGATCGGCCTCACGCCCAACATCTTCTTTCAAATTAGTAAAAGAGAAATATAGGATTCTACCCCTAGATTCGAGTATTCTTGAGATAAGATTTGAGTTCTTTATTCTTTTTGAAATTCTATTCCGAAGTATTGTGTTTCTATATTGTTATTGAGATCCCTGAGTTTATTTTTTCATATCTATATTTCAGCATGAACACTATTTTGAGTTATAAATCTTGAGATATTTTTTCAAAGCCAACACTTGAGTTTTAAATGGAGTTTTTGAGGAAGTAAAGATGAGTTTTGAGAAAAAGGTTAAAGGTTTTATTTCATAAATACTCAAGAGTTTCTCATGGTATTTTATTCATATATATATATATATATATATATAGAGAGAGAGAGAGAGAGATATATATATACCTATGTTGATTATTGGACTTGAAAGATAAGTCCATAAGTGCATATTTTCAAGAAGGTATACACCTCTCATGTTTTAAAAAGTATTTCAAGTAATGTAAGAAGTGCATTCTTCGTCATGGGTGAATTTAGCAAAAAGTTATATTAATTATTTTGGGAGTAGTATCGAGCACTGAGTTGGGTTAAAGTCTCTTATGATTCGGAAGTCCCACATAACTACGTAGCCAGCGTAGGATGGGATAACATTAATTCTTCATTCGTGTCATGCCCCGAGGCTCGCCCCTTTACATAATATGGGACCTAGTATCACAAGTGACCCCAAGCTAACCCTATGTCTGTCATATATGAAGCATAGTGCGAATCACTTAATAAAACATGTACTATGCGCAAGCTAAGACATGGATAACTGAAAGTGGAGAATACCCAACTAGTATCAATGTATAAAACATATTTAAGTGTAACGACCCGAGAGCACCCCCTAGCCGTTACATGCGTATTCGACCTCTCGGAGGTCTCATACAAGCCTTAGCATTCATTCATCGTATTCGGTAATAAAACAGTAAGGAATTTAAACACTTTTTAAAACAAGTTCATAATACTCATAAAATCTTTCAAATGTAACGAAGCAGAATTTCTAAGTCTCATGTACCATCTTAGACGCGAATAGAACATCTTAGGGGCACGGCCCTTTACAATAAAATATAAGTCTTATACAATGTCTAATTGGAAATACTAGAAAGGTAACAACTATGTCCTCGAATATATGAGGACATACCAAGCTTCTTGAAAAGAGTCAATATCCCCAAGCTTTCTCAAAAGTTCTCTTCACTTTCCACCACCTACACTTGTAACAATAGAGAAAATATGGAATTAGTACAATAAGTACTAAGTATGATGACAATGCAAGAAAACATGCACAACGGACATTTACAAGAAATGTATGCTTTTAAGACCTTCTTTAACAAACCTTTATGACCGCAAGCATAAACCCACATTTCAAGTCACCATTCACAAATAAGACCATATTCACATCATTTACAACTCAATTAACACAAGTGTACCATACTTAAACAAGATAGCAAAGTAAGTCCTTCATTACCATTTAAGCCTCTATCTCAAGTCACCATAAGCCACACTTAAGTGAATAATGAAGTGACCGCCCATACAACCTCTTCATATACACCGAAGTTTTCCTAAGAGTTACCATAGACAAGGGTTTTATCATTACATTGAAACATACTAAGTCAACATTTTGTATAAAACCATTTAGGAGACACACAATCATATAGGGGACAATCACATAATAGCCCTAGGGCTTAGGGAACTCACTTTAGTATCTTCTAAGCCTACTCGTGCCATGTGTAGATAGCATCCCATACTACTATCTACACGTTGTAGAACTGATCCAATACTAGAGTGCACACCCCATATGATGGAAATAGGCCTTAACCGACATAGACCACACTAGCAAGGTATGGAATCCAGAGTCTATCCTACTCCGTGGAGGTTGTTCTATTTGCCAAGGGTAGAACTAAAAGCAACCCATGTTGGCACATCGTTTAAGAGATGTCCAAGGATCATTGTCCCTAATCTCATGCTCAACTAGGCCACCATCCTAACCACATGCACTCGGTGCTTAGCCTTGGTTTCCATAGAGTATTCAATCACATATGTATTAAAGAGGATTCCTTTTCTAGTTCAACCAACTCATAGTGCCTCTTCCCAAGAAAGGCCCCATTTCTTAGTCATAGCCAATTTAGGTTCATAAGGATAGCTCATTTGACTTTCTTAGATAAGGATTCTTATGCCGTTCCAGCTCTATCAATCTCTAAGTCTATCATTTCACTCAAGAAGGGAACATCACCCTAAGGCCCATCCTTCAAGGTTATACATGTACTTAG
>NW_006238974.1:1221965-1289248 GCF_000226075.1 Solanum tuberosum
CAATAAAGAGAGTTCAAGCTTTCTTACCATAATCCAAAGCCATAGCCAAAATCACCAAAATCCAAGAAATCATCAATACTGCACCCATAAGGCTTACCACCCTTAAATAACCTATTATCAACAATTAATCATGAATAAACATTAAACAACCATGCAATTCAAGAAAGTAAAAGCACACTCACTAACTCCTTATGCACCTCACATTACCATTCCTTTCATTTCATTATTGGAGGAACTTCCTTCTCCACATTACCAAGCCCATTTCAACATCAACGAATCCAATAAGCAATAGACACATCATGCAATTCTTCAAGAACACTCTTAAGCATGCTCAACTAATCAACTCCAACAACTTTTAGCAACTCACCAATTTACGCATATAAGGAGAACAACAATCATGAAACTCATTTTCTCATTTAAATCAAGAACTCAATTTAAAGCATGCGTCATTATAGATAGAAATATAGAAACTCATTTTTCACACAAGACTCCAAAAACCATGCATCATGCTTTTACAATTTTGTGACTCAAGCTTGATTTGGAATAGAAGGAAGGGACAAGAATATCCAAACTCACCTCAACTCATCATTCAACATACCATCCCCCACTTAGTAGAAACCCATCTAAACCAACACAAACGGATTCCAACACAAAACTAAAAATTATGACTTACCGGCACCTTCATCCGGATTTGCTTCCTTGTTAGCTTGGAGAGCATAGAAACGATGGGACCCTTTTTGGCCCTCAACCACCCTAATTTGCTAAGGCACCTTCACGGGCACTTTGACGGGCCGTGGTCAAGTAAACGGCTCGTGAAGTGCCTCGTGAACTTGTGGCAGTGTCTTGGCCTCTTGGCCTGGCCTCCCAAGTGTCTAAGTCATCTTCAAGGACCCCTTCACGGACCGCGGTCCACACCACTGGTCGTGAAGGAGGTCGTGAACTCTTAGGCAGTGGCTGCCAAGCTTGGGCAGCCTTGGCCCTTTGGCTTAGGCTTGCCCTTATGCCTTGGTTGCTGCCCTTCCCATGCACCACCAAACACCTATAGGTGACCTAGGCTACTAGGTCTAATGCACACCTTAATGCCCTACCATTAAACTCCTCATTCACAACACATAAAGTCTCATTTACGAAACTATTTCACATACGACACACTATAGAACACTAGCTCTTGGCTCTAGTTCATCCTAATTCATTTTGAGGGGTGTTACAATATCTCCCACTTGGGAACATTCGTCCTCGAATGACACTTTAAAACATTAAGGGTAATTGCGCAAGACTAGCAGCCCACCATCAAGCCTCTAACCGTATAAACAATACACAAAACAAAGGAGGAAAAACAAATTCACATCTAATCCTCGTATAAGCATCATGCAATTCAAGAAAGTAAAAGCACACTCACTAACTCCTTATGCACCTCACATTACCATTCCTTTCATTTCATTATTGGAGGAACTTCCTTCTCCACATTACCAAGCCCATTTCAACATCAACGAATCCAATAAGCAATAGACACATCATGCAATTCTTCAAGAACACTCTTAAGCATGCTCAACTAATCAACTCCAACAACTTTTAGCAACTCACCAATTTACGCATATAAGGAGAACAACAATCATGAAACTCATTTTCTCATTTAAATCAAGAACTCAATTTAAAGCATGCGTCATTATAGATAGAAATATAGAAACTCATTTTTCACACAAGACTCCAAAAACCATGCATCATGCTTTTACAATTTTGTGACTCAAGCTTGATTTGGAATAGAAGGAAGGGACAAGAATATCCAAACTCACCTCAACTCATCATTCAACATACCATCCCCCACTTAGTAGAAACCCATCTAAACCAACACAAACGGATTCCAACACAAAACTAAAAATTATGACTTACCGGCACCTTCATCCGGATTTGCTTCCTTGTTAGCTTGGAGAGCATAGAAACGATGGGACCCTTTTTGGCCCTCAACCACCCTAATTTGCTAAGGCACCTTCACGGGCACTTTGACGGGCCGTGGTCAAGTAAACGGCTCGTGAAGTGCCTCGTGAACTTGTGGCAGTGTCTTGGCCTCTTGGCCTGGCCTCCCAAGTGTCTAAGTCATCTTCAAGGACCCCTTCACGGACCGCGGTCCACACCACTGGTCGTGAAGGAGGTCGTGAACTCTTAGGCAGTGGCTGCCAAGCTTGGGCAGCCTTGGCCCTTTGGCTTAGGCTTGCCCTTATGCCTTGGTTGCTGCCCTTCCCATGCACCACCAAACACCTATAGGTGACCTAGGCTACTAGGTCTAATGCACACCTTAATGCCCTACCATTAAACTCCTCATTCACAACACATAAAGTCTCATTTACGAAACTATTTCACATACGACACACTATAGAACACTAGCTCTTGGCTCTAGTTCATCCTAATTCATTTTGAGGGGTGTTCCAATATCCCCCACTTGGGAACATTCGTCCTCGAATGACACTTTAAAACATTAAGGGTAATTGCGCAAGACTAGCAGCCCACCATCAAGCCTCTAACCGTATAAACAATACACAAAACAAAGGAGGAAAAACAAATTCACATCTAATCCTCGTATAAGCATCATGCAATTCAAGAAAGTAAAAGCACACTCACTAACTCCTTATGCACCTCACATTACCATTCCTTTCATTTCATTATTGGAGGAACTTCCTTCTCCACATTACCAAGCCCATTTCAACATCAACGAATCCAATAAGCAATAGACACATCATGCAATTCTTCAAGAACACTCTTAAGCATGCTCAACTAATCAACTCCAACAACTTTTAGCAACTCACCAATTTACGCATATAAGGAGAACAACAATCATGAAACTCATTTTCTCATTTAAATCAAGAACTCAATTTAAAGCATGCGTCATTATAGATAGAAATATAGAAACTCATTTTTCACACAAGACTCCAAAAACCATGCATCATGCTTTTACAATTTTGTGACTCAAGCTTGATTTGGAATAGAAGGAAGGGACAAGAATATCCAAACTCACCTCAACTCATCATTCAACATACCATCCCCCACTTAGGAGAAACCCATCTAAACCAACACAAATGGATTCCAACACAAAACTAAAAATTATGACTTACCGGCACCTTCATCCGGATTTGCTTCCTTGTTAGCTTGGAGAACATAGAAATGATTCCTTCCTTGACCAACAACACTAGGACCACTATAAGGTGCTTGCCTAGCATTCCTCCCTTTAGCCACAATATTAGGACAATCTCTCACCTTGTGATCATTTTTCCCACAACCATAGCAACCACTAGTGCCGGATAGACATTTCCCAAAATGCTTCTTTCCACATGTGGAACAAGTAGGCTTAGCAATTTGAGGACTACCACCTCCTTCATGGTTAAGCACTAATCATCAGTTATACTTTAATTCACCAATGTAGTGCTTTTGGAAACAATTTATCAATGAACCCATGCTTAGAATAGAAATTAGGCTTTTTGTTCTTTGAAGACTTTTGAAACCCTTTTGAATGGACTCCTTGAAAGAAAGGATAATCAAGGATCAAAGGTCACCATGCCTTAGACTTTATGAATCCCACGAAAATTTGATGAAGAAAGCTCAAAATTTAAAACCCTAGGTTCCACTTCTTCTTCCTCCTTGAGCTTGAGAGAAATATAGAGAGAGCAAGACTTTGGGATTTGATTTGGGAAAAGAGAGTAAATGACTTGTTAAAAGACTTAAAACCTTTTATATTTATCATATAAACCATTTAAAATCAACCCCACATAATAAACAATTAAAAGGAAATTACTTAAAAACCCCTAGCTTGGGCAGCCCCACCAGGGACCACGCCCACTTTGACGGGCCATGGTCAAGTAAACGGCTCGTGAAGTGCCTCGTGAACTTGGGGCAGTGTCTTGGCCTCTTGGCCTGGCCTCCCAAGTGTCTAAGTCATCTTCAAGGACCCCTTCACAGACTGTGGTCCACACCACTGGTCGTGAAGGTGGTCGTGAACTCTTAGGAAGTGGCTGCCAAGCTTGGGCAGCCTTGGCCCTTTGGCTTAGGCTTGGCCCTTCGGCTTAGGCTTGCCCTTTTGCCTTGGTGGCTGCCCTTCCCATGAACCACCAAACACCTATAGGTCACCTAGGCTACTAGGTCTAATGCACACCTTGATGCCCTACCATTAAACTCCACATTCACAACACATAAAGTCTCATCTATGAAAGTATTTCACATACGACACACTATAGAACCCTAGCTCTTTGCTCTAGTTCATCCTAATTCATTTTGAGGGATATTACATTAAGATTTTAATAACAAAAAAAAATTAAATTTAACAATTTAAGTTGTAACTGCTACTATGTGTGAAAAGCGTCTAACTAAGTTGAGTTGCTGGGACATGCCTCTAAGCTAACTCTAACAAAACTGAAAACTGAATATATAGTCTAAAATAAAAAGCATGTTTATTTTCCTCGAACTATGAGGACTCACAACTGAAGCTTCTGAAATGTGGACCGAGAATCGATAAAAGTGTGATCTGGATGTTGAGTACCTGAACCTGCATCATGAAAGGATGTAGCACAGAGTATGCATTGGTACTTGGAATGTACTGAGCACACAGGATATAGATACTAAGTTGAACAAATATATATAAGTTGAATAAAGCATAACTGGGCAATGAAATAAACTGAGCAACAATGTAAATACTGAAACATAACAGAAAAGCTAAGCTGAATACAATGACCTAGTACTAATCATGAAAATAACATGTTGAACTGAATGATGAAGTATATACTGAAACCTGGTCAAATGCATTAAGAGTTTGACTGTGGGAGCAACTATTAACCGAAAATAAATCACGTGAGCTAAACATAGGGACCGATGTATAAGCCCCATTGAGAAGACAAAATATACCTTGGTAGGGGTATAAAGGCATGACTGGCGTAATCACTAAATTTGATGCCCAACAGAGGGGGACTAATAATCCTACGGGGTCACGTAGTTCTGGGACTATGAGGGTACACTGAACCCTAGTCCAGTGCTAAGTCTACTCCCAACTGAATATGTACATGACACAAATGTAACGGAAATACTGAATACCTCAAAATACTGTCATGCAATCTTAGAATGCAACATTTAAGTACTGATAATATGACATTCGAAATCTAGAGAATGATTATCTTTTTAATTGACCTAGCGAGTATAGGTCATGAACTAAGAAAATTTATACAAACTAGGGTTCTGAGTTACATACAGGGAATTAAGGAAAATTTTCCAAGAAAGAAGCTATTTCGATTTAGAATACTACAACAACAAAATCACAGTAAATATCCATAGTTTAAGAAACCCTAGGTCTAAAAAAGCTATGGAGAATCCAGGAACTAACTGAATTGTAGGGACCTAGTGGATGAAAGGAACCCACTAGTGAAATCCCACATACCTGGTGACAAAGTTTACGGAAAAGTCCTATGGATTTTGAGGCTGAACATTGTAGAACATTGATGCTTGTTCTTTGGAGGTTTGGTCAACTTTTCCTCTTCTTTTTTCTCCAAGTTTGGATGTTTTTTGTTCTGGGTAAGTCTGATTAAGTTATTATGCTTCGACTGAGTAAAACGACATAGTTTAGGCATTAAACAATGTAGTTTAAGGGCCTCAATGCCTAGGAAAAAGACCTAAATTACCCTAACTTAAACGGTGATGAAGGCCATCCATGGAGGGACCTACGGACCATCGTTTGGACTACGAACCGTCGACTGCTGTTGTGGTTCGTGGTCTGCCTGATAGGGCTACACTAAAACAATGAGCATAACTTTTTACCCGGAGCTGGGATTATATCCAGCTCGATGGAGTTAGAAAGAGGATTCAATTATCTTTAATTTTATAGGTCATGGGCCACCTAATTAATTTTATGCTAAAAGATATGACCATTTAAAGTTGATCAAACAGCCAATTACCTCCAATTGGCTAGTGACGCTTACCTACGGTCTGTAGCTCCAATAACGGACTGTATTGGCTGACCGTGGGTGGGATAAGAGACCATCAAGAATTTGGCCTAAACAATAAAACACCACCTATGGTTTGTGGTTCTACCTACGGTCTGTGGGTGGTTCTGTTTGTACTAGCACTAGTTTATTTGAAAACTTGGATTTTCTTCATTTTGAGGTCCGAGGTGTTACATTATCTCCCCCTTGGGAACATTCATCCTTGAATGAAGTCTAAACAAGCTGAGTATGGAGGGAATGAGCTATAATCCCTACCACTAAGTACTAGAAACTGATATCTCACTGAACTGAGTTCCATGAACATGCAAATATGCTGAAATACAAGAATAACTGAGGGAACAAGATGTTGAGACTGAATTACACAAGAGTAAACTGAGTGACTAGAGAGGAACTATAACCTGAAGCTGGAACTGAATTGTAACGAAAGAGGTGACGATTCTTAGCCATGATGGCTGCTTCTACTTCCCAAGTAGCTCCCTCTACGAAGTTATTCCTCCACAAAACCTCACTAAAGTGACTTCCTTATTCCTCAAGCTACGAACCTAACAGTCAAGAATTTCAACATGCACCTCTTCATAAGTGAGACTATCCTTCACAACCATACTCTCTAATGGTACTATTGATGCTGGATCACCCACACACTTCTTTAACAAGGAAATGTGAAAGACTGGATGAACCACTGCTAGTAATGCTGGCAACTCTAACTCATAAGCTACATTACCAACCTTTTTCAGGATTCTATAAGGACCTACATATCTAGGACTAAGCTTCCCTTTCTTGCCAAATCTCATCACCCCCTTCATAGCTGACACATTCAGGAAGACCCAATATTTGATTTCAAACTCTAAGTCGTTACTCCTCACATTTGCATAGCACTTCTAATGAGTCAGAGTTGTCTTTAGTCTATCTCTGATTAGCTAAACTTTTACCATACCTTCATGAACCAAATTGGGCCCTATTAAGGCTCCTTCAGCAACTTCAAACAAACTAATCGAGGAGCTGCATCTATGCCCATATAGTGCCTCATACGGTGGGATCTCATTACTGGAATAAAAGTTATTATTATAGGCAAACTCTATGAGAGGTAGGTAATCATCCCAACTACCTTTAAAATTGATCACCTAATCTCTCAACATATCCTCTAAGGTCTTAATGGTACGTTCTGCCTGACCATCCGTCGAGGGATGAAATGTTGTGCTGAGATTTACCTGGGTACCAAGACCTTTTTCGAAATGATTTCTAGAAATGAGAGGTAAAGTGATGACCTCTATTTGAGATGATAGACAAGGGAACCTCATATAACCTGACTATCTCATGGATGTAGAGTTTGGCGTAGTCCTCCGCTGAATTTGTAGTCTTGACCGCCAAGTAGTGAGCTGACTTAGTAACTCTGTCCACTATTACCTAAATGAAGTCATGTTGTCTACGAGTACGAGGTAAACCACTAATGAAGTCCATGTTTATCACTTCCCTTTTCCATGTAGGAATATTAATCTCATGTGTCATTCCTCCTGGTTTCTGATGTTCCACCTTAACGTGGTGACAGTTAAGACACTTAGCCACAAAGTCTGATATGCCGCTCTTCATGTCGTTCCAACAAAAGACTTCATGTATCTCATGGTACATCTTAGTGTCACCTGGATGAATGTAATACCTGGAGTTATGAGCTTCGGTAAGGATATGCTACCTCAACTCATCCACAATAGGAAAACATAAGGGACCCTAGTACAGAAACACACCATCTTCCCCATAGGATAAAACCTCAACTTTCTGATGATGAAATGCATCTTCCAACTAAAGTAATATAGGATAACTATCTTGTTTATTCGTAACCTCCGCTACAAACGAAGATTTTGATCTATTCTGAATTATCACCCCACTATCTAATGTGTCCGTAAAGCAATATCCTAAGAGAGCAAGCTGGTGAACTTCTTTGGATACTTGTTTCCTTTCTTCCTCAACATGTGCGATACTACCCTCGACAACCTCTTGAGAGAATCAGCCACTAAATTAGCCTTACGCGGATGGTACAACACATTCATGTTATAATCCATGAGGAATTCAAGCCATTTCTCTGATGAAGATTCAACTCTTTCTGCGTGAACACATACTGAAGGCTCTTATGATCTGTGTATACATCAATATAAACATCATACAAGTAGTGTCTCCAAATCTTTAGGGCAAATACTACAACTGCAAACTCGAGGTCATGAGTCGGGTAGTTCTACTCATGAACCTTAGGTTGTCTAGAAGCATAAAATATGACCTTACCCTGCTGCATCAACATAAAAACTAGGACAACCCTATATGCATCACAATAAATCGTATAACCATCTGAACCATCTAGTAGAGTTAAGAGCGAAGTTGTAGTCAACCATGTCTTCAAATCTGTGAAACTTTTCTCACACTCATCTTACCACTGAAATATGACCTTATTCTGAGTCAACTTGGTTGATGGGGAACTTATGGATGAAAGTCATTCAACAAATCTAATGTAATAACCAGCCAAAACAAAGAAAATTCTAATATTTTTTGGGGAGGTGGGTCCGGGCCAATGTTGTACTACCTCAATTTTCTGAGAATCCACTCGAATCCCTTCGTTGGATACCACATGACCAAGGATAGCGACGGAGTGTAACTAGAATTCACATTTGTTGAACTTAGCGAATAGCTGGAGTTCTTTTGGGGTTTGAAGAACAAGTCTTAGAATATATAAGGATATCATCAACAATGACGAGAACGAACAAGTCCAAATACTATTTGAACATCCTGTTCATCAAGTTCATGAAAGTTGCGGGAGTATTTGTTAGTCCAAAAGACATAACTACAAATTCATAATGACCATACCGAGTCTTGAAGGCTTTCTTCGAAATGTCACTATCTCTGACTCTGAGTTGATGATAGCCGGATCTGAGGTCTATCTTAGAAAAGTAAGTAGCACCTTGAAGTTGGTCGAACAGGTCATCAATCCCGGGGATGGGATACTTATTCTTGATGGTCACTTTGTTCAACTGACGATAATCAATGCACATTCTGAGAGAACCATCATTCTTTTTTCATGAACAACACCGGAGCACCCCATGGAGAGATACTATAGCAGATGAAACCCTTGTCTAAAAGGTCTTTCAACTGCTCTTTCAATTCCTTAAGCTCAGCTGGAACCATTCTGTAAGGAGGAATTGAAATGGGCTTGGTATCTTGAAGGAGATCTATTCCGAAGTCTATTTCCCTTTCTGGAGGAACTCCAGGAAGAACATCTAGAAACACTTCTGGAGACTCATTTACTATTGGGACTGACTCAAGAGTTTGGGTTTCGGAGTTTGAATCCTTAACCCGAACAAGATGATACTTAAACCCTTTGGAAATCATTTTTCTATCCTTAAGGTAATAAATTAATCGACCCATAGGCGCTGAGTTACCACCCTTCCACTCTAAGACCGACTCGTTTTGAAATTGAAACCAAACAATCCTAGTTCCACAATCGATTGAGGCATAACAGAAATGTAACCAATCCATTCCTAAAATGATATTGAAATCTACCATTTCTAACTCTACAAGATTTGTTGAGGTGACTTTTTGAGAGATTGTGATAGGGCACTTTCTGTATACCCACATAGCTACAACTAGGTCACCAACTGGAGTAGAGACTGAGAAGGATTCGAAAACAATTTCTAGATTAACACTGAATTTTACTGGTATATAGGGAGTTACAAATGATCGTGTAGCCCCTTGATCTAACAAGCCATAAAAATCTAAATGAAAGACTTGTAACGTACATGTGACCATATCAAGAGAATCTCCCTAGTCTTGGCGAGCCTTGTGAGCATACAACATGTTATGGCGCTGACCGCCACCAGTACCAGATGAAGTACTCTGCTAAGTTGGGTGACCTGCTGGTGCTGCTGAAGTTGTAGACTGAACCGTATTGTTGTTACCTCCCCGCCCCTACTTGGCGGAAGGGAAAATCTTCAACCTATGGCTAGACTGACAACACCGAAAGCATCCTTCCTTGCCTGCAAGACACTTTACCTGATGGTTCTTACCACACTTTGGACAAGTTGGGAAGGTCTTGTTACCTGAAGCACTCCCTTGAGACCTAGAGCCTAATGCCCTACCTTTCTGATCCTGTCAAAACCGAGGGGATGAAGCACTAGCTGATAAAGGTGTTGGGACTGTAGAACTCTATTGAAACTGTGAGCAATTCCCACCGTCCGACTTTTGTTTTGAGTATTCATAATTTCCTATTCTGGCCTTTTTGTCATCCTTAGCTAATTCCCTAATCTTATCACCCTCAACGTGCTGATCATGAGTCATTAAACTGGAGATATTCATATCTCCTAGAAGTATAGCATTCCTACACTCAGTCTTCACCAGATCAGATAATTCAAACAAGAACTTACTCATTTGTGCCCTTGGATTGGTAACCATATGTATAGAATACCTCGATAGCTGGGTAAAATTCATCCTGTACTCTTGGACCGACATAGAACCTGATAAGTCCACGAATTGGACTCATTTAGGGCTTTAATTTAATAGAAATAGTGTTCTTGAATGCTTGTTTTATCTCAACACCTAATTAAATGCTTAAATTTCTGGTATTTGAAGTTTTACTGGAAGCATGGACACTTAGGCACAAAACGGAGCAAAAACGGCTGAAAAGCACAAGAAATGAAAGTCTGCGGATCGCCGAGTCCAACTTGGCGAGTCACCGAATTGACATGCACCGCCCTTTGTTCCAGTACACGAAGCCTTGAATAAAGTGGATCAAAAGGCGAGGAAAGGAGCAGTCGGTGAGTCATTAATTACTTCCGCGAGGCAGTACTGTACTGCCCAATGATCCAAAATATGAGGATGCTGAAGGCAAGACACTGAAGGCGATAAGCTGATTAAAGGGCGGCTCGCCGAGTTCATCGGTGATCTCGACTAATGTAACCGAACGATCCTCCGCGGAACAATCTGTGAAAACTATAAATACTAGTTAGAGTTGTAGTCTTGGGGTGGAACATTTTAAAGTAAAAATTATTATTACTGTATAGTATTTTTCTGTTTTTTTCTCCCAAGTTTGGAAAGGGTTTTGTGGAGACTTGAATAAAGGAGTTCATCTTCCCAAAGTTGGAAGTGGGTCTTCTTTATTATTCTTCTGTAGCTTAATTCAAGGTTTAATTTCTTATACCTAGTTGATTTCTTTATCTTGTTAGGTATAATTTCTTATTTCTTGATGTGCGGCTAAAAAACCCTCATTCTTGGGGTGTGATTTAGCAAATATGGATTGTTATTCTAGTTGGGTCTTGCTTGCTGATAGGTTAGATGCATTTTAAAGGTGATTTCACCTAGTTGTTGCTGTTTAATCTAAAGGGTTTGTAGTTGCAAATACAAAACCACCCATGTGTTTTCAGGTTGCCCGAGAGTGAGGTCATGAAACCAAAACCACTAGACTGATGGCCTAAGGAGTGGGTCAACATAAGGTTTAGCCCGAGAGGGTGAGCCCTAGTCCCATATCCTAACACTCAACTCGAGAGAGTGAGTGGGGTAAGGCATAGGCTGGTCTTCATGCGGCAAAATGGGTGTCCGAGAGGAATGCATTTGAAACGGGGTAAGTTGCCCGAGAGGGAACTTATTTCCAATTTAAAAGCTTAGCCTAGTCACTATTGTCTTGCAAATTTCCTACTGAAAGCATGTACCCAACGATTTATCTCAACTTGTATTGCGGTCACATCCCAAGAACCTTCCCCATACTTGATTTTATTGTTTATTTTGTTGTTTTATCACTTGTTACAAAACCCCTTTTGATATCTGATACTTCTGTGTCACCCCCTTTAATTTACAATGTATTTTATCGCAAATGTTTTTAGCTACTACTAATTCAAACGAAATTCTAATTGGCTACTAATTCTCAAAACCGCTCCTTTGGGACAAGACCCAACCCTTGGTTTGGTTACTATATTATCGATGATCGTAGACACTCATACCTTAGGACAGTGTCGTTGGTCACGATAATCATCAAAATGGCACCGCTGCCGGGGAGTGGTGTTATTTGGGAATTCCTAGCTATGTAGAATTCCTGATTTTTTTAGTTTAGCCTTACTAATTTTAGTTGTAATTGTAGTTTTCTTGTCTAAAGATCAGAGAAGGGAAACAAGAATGGATAATTACTATGGGTGTCACACAGATCATCCTCTCCTGAAACTATTGAACCTCATGGATAATCTACTGACGTTCAAACAAGCAGGAGAGGAAACAATTCCAGAAATGTGGCTGCAGTTCAAAGCAGTATTACAAACATGCTCATCCCATGGAATGACTGATAAGACATTGTTGGATTGTTTCTATCGGGGTCTCGAACCAGAAAATAGAAGCATAGTTAAGCATCTTTTTTAAGGTGGAATGCTAAGCCAACCCTATGAAGTTGTCGTAACACTACTTGACAATATGGTCGAAGCCGGCAAAGAAACTCAAAAGAAATACGAATGGGACAAATTGGTGGCTCAAGTAGATGTCTTATCTAAATGGGTGATTGGATCGGAAGAACAAGCCCGGGAGAGGGAGAAGGACTTCTCCCTTCAAGAGTGAAAACATGGAAAGAAGCATGGGAGTGTGGAAAAAGATGATGCCCTTTCAATCATTCAGCAAAAAACTCGAAGAACATGATAAAAAGTTGAATGACAAGAAAGACAACATTGAAATGCTAAATGAAACGACCACCGCAAACTCCATGACAATTTAACTACAAGATGCTCAGATAAACCATTTCATGACAGATCAATACCCACCATTCGCCGAGGAGTCACCTAACTACACCATGGGTGATTCCGTGAACGAAGAGTAGTCCTTCACTTGCGTCGTGCGATGACGTTAATTAATGCGCCCTTTGGGAGGCAACCCAAAACCCTTTGTTATCTTCTACTTTGCGTATTGATTAAATAATAGTGTGCTAGTTTTACAGACTAAAGTGTGGAAGGCGATCAAAAGGTGCTAAAGGGAGAGCAACAGTTCCAGTTGGTGAATCACTGAAGAATCTGACGATCAATTTTGTTCCGCCGTTTGACTCAAGATATCTTCAAAATCTGGAGTCTGTAAAACTCAGCGAAATTTGAAAATCATTGGCAAATCACCGATCATTTTGACGACCACGATAGAATTCGCCGTTGGGACCCTCGTATAGCAGCGGTTCTGTAACCTTCGACGGATAAACCCACAGTCAGCGTTCCGCCGAATGAGTTACGTAGTTTGACTAACATCGCCAAGTGGACGGTTTTTGCAAGCCAAAGAATCAATATCCAGACAGATGGAGCAACCCATTAGCTAGGATCACCTCTTTAACCCCCTCTTTATCTTTCTTTACTCCACCTCTCGGATTCATTGTTATTTTTCCTATCTTACTTGTCGATATATTTTTTTTTATTCGCATTATAGGACAACTACTTTTATTTATGGTGGGGTGAGGCCCCCACCTTTTGTGTTGACATTGATGTTTTGTTCTGTATATATTTGGGTTGTCTGCTTTAATATGTGTCTTAAATACTACGTTTCTGTGGATGTTTGAGCTCATGGCTCCAGTTGTTCTAATTGAAAATAATTTTGATCCTTCCGAAAAAATTTCGCCACCTCTTGTGTTGAAAGTGGTTGTTCTTTTGCAAAAAAATTGAGTCTCGGTTTTGATCAGTACCGATGACTTCAATAGTGCTCCCAATTGAACAAACTTGACTGCACGGCTACGACGAGGCCAAATGAAGTTACATAGACAATATGTGCACTCTTTGTATTTCATTGTGATTAGCCATTTATCGAATTGATTTTCTTGTGAGGACCGTTGCCCACTAGCGAACGTGTCTAGTCTTGTTTGACTTAAGTATCGATGCCTTGGGTGATTAGCTTACTTTGAACCATGCATGAATAAACTTAGAATTTGCCCTGTTAGTCTGATTGATTTAGAAAGGTGTACTCTTGAGATGATTTTAGGCAACTTTTGAAGAGTGTGAACCAATTAAACAAATACCTCTTTTTGTGGCCTACCCGTGAGCGTGTGAAATTCTCTTGAACACCCCTTTAACCTTACCTTTTTTTGGAAGAACCTTGATAAACCCTAGACCTTACTTGATCCGATACCTATAATCCTCTTGAATTGTGGTTTAGTGAATAGCTAACTTAGGACAAAAAGCCTAAGTTGGGCGTATGGTGAAAAGGAAAAGGATATGTGAAGAAGTGTTATAAGAAGTCCCCCTTCACCCTTGATGTCGCAGAACAATGGAACCCTCTTAAAAAAAATTGGTGGAATAAAGCACAAAGGATATTGGGATTCCAAGCAATTCATGGGAAATGGATAAAAGGATGACTTAGAAGCACTAGAAAAAGAATTGATAAAGGAAAAGAAGGGAATGCCTTGAGAATACCGCATCTCATTGGCAAAGAGTCATTGAGCCTTAACGACCATACCTTTACACTCACCCTCATTACAAGCTTTAGAAAGACCTTATTTTATCTTTAGTAAGCTGGATCGAAAATCAATTGGAAAATAAGGGCAAACCTATAGCTGAAAACATGCATTGTGTTCCTCTTTTTCAGTGTGAGCGTTGTATCTGATTCCGATCTTAAATTGACTCATATCTGTGTGTGAATATGCAATCATTCTTTATGTTAGGGCATTTAGATACTTTTGTTGATCTTGAACCTGCACAAGCAGCAAATATTGCGAGCATGAGAATCTTTGGTAATGGTGTGTCACAATTTGAATCTTTGAGTACACATGTGATCCTTGAATAAGTAAATTGAGTCTTGTTGTGTGCATTCATGATTTAGTCTTGTGTAGCACTGTTTGAGGCACCCTATTTGAACTGTTGAACTTGCGTTTGCTTGAGAACAAGCCAAAGTTTAAGTTGGGGGTGTTGATGAGTCCACAAATTGGACTCATTTAGGGCTTTATTTTAATAAAAATAGTGTCCTCGAATGCTCCTTTTATCTCAATACCTGATTAAAATGCTTAAGTTTCAGGTATTTCAAGTTTTATTGGACGCATGAACAGTTAGGCGCAAAACGGAGCAAAAATGGCTGTAGAGCACAAGAAATGAAAGTCTGAGGAACACCCAGTCCAACTTGGTTAGTCGCCGAATTGACATGCACCGCCCTTTTTTCCAGTATGCCAAGCCTTGAAGGAAGTTGATCAAAAGGCGAGGACAGGAGCAGTCGGCGAGTCACCGATTAGTTCCGCGAAACAGTATTGTACCGCCCAATGATCCAGAATATGAAGATGCTGAACCCAAGATATTGAAGGAGATGAGTTGATTAAAGGGCGGATCACCGAGTTCATCGGCGATCTCGACTAATGTCTTCGAACGATACTCCGCAGCACAATCTGTGAAAACTATAAATACTAGTTAAAGTTGTAGTCTTGGGGTGGAACATTTTAGTGTAAAAATTATTATTAGTCTATAGTATTTTTTGTATTTTTGTCTCAAGTTTGGAGAGGGTTTTGTGGAGACTTGAAGAAAGCAGTTCATCTTCCCCAAGTTGGAAGTGGGTCTTCTTTATTTTTCTTCCGTAGCTTAATTCAAGGTTTAATTTCTTATACCCAATTGTTTTCTTTATCATGTTAGGTATAATTTCTTATTTCTTGATGTGTGGCTAAAAAACACCATTCTTAGAGTGTCATTTAGCAAATATGTGTTGATATTCTTGTTGGGTCTTGCTTGCTGATAGGTTAGATGTATTTTAATGGTGATATCACCTAGCGGTTGTGGTTTAATTTAAAGGGTTTGTAATTGCAAATACAAAGCCACCCATGTGTTTTTGACTTGCCAGAGAGAAAGTTCGCGAGACCAAAACCACTAGACTGATGGCCTATGGAGTGGGTCGACATGAGTTTCATCTCGAGAGGGTGAGCCCTAGTCCTATATCCTAACACTCAGTTTGAGAGAGTGAGTGTGGTAAGGCGTAGGCTGGTCTTCATGCGGCAAATGGGTGTCCGAGAGGAAGTTCCCCGAGAGGGATCTTATTTCCATTTAAAGCTTAGCCTAGTCACTATTGTCTTGCAAATTTCCTATTGAGAGCATGTGCACAACGATTTATCTCAACTTCTATTGTGGTCACATCCCAAGAACCTTCCCCTTACTTGATTTTCTTATTTATTTTGCTGTTTTATCACTTGTTACAAAATCCCTTTGGATATTTGACACTTCTGTGTCACCCCCTTTAATTTACAATGTATTTTATCGCAATTTTTTTTAGCTACGACTAATTCAAACGAAATTCTAACTGGCTACTGATTCTCAAAACCGCTCACTTGGGACACGATCCAACCCTTGGTTGTGTTACTATATTATCGACGATCGTAGACACTCATACCGTAGGATATTGTCGTTGATCACGATAAGCATCAGAACCCTTCTTCAAGTTCAAAAACTCTTGTACCTTAGCTTCTCTCAATTCCCTTGGAAAGAACCTTTCTCTGAAAGCTCCAGTAAAAGAATCCCAAGTCACAGGAGCTACATATGCACCCCTATTATCTTTCCAGAAAGTAAACCAGATATGAGCCACATCGTTCAGTTGATAGGATACTAACTCAACACTCTCACTTCCAGTCACTTGCATTACTCCAAGTATTTTCTTAACCTCATCAATGAAGTTTTGTGGGTCCTCACCACCTTCTACCCTAGAAACTCAAGAAGATTCATCCGAACAAAGCCTTGGACCCTAGCTGTAGTGGATCCACCATTTGTGTTAGTAGGAATTGGGACCTGCTGATTATTCTCAATTACCACACTATAAGCCAAGAGCCGGATCACATTCGAAATTTCTGCATTCGTAACCTCATGGCTCGGGACTGAAGGACCTACATTAGTATTGCATGTGTTAGCTCTATGAGGAGGCATGATCTAAAACGCATAAAAACGAACTAGAAATGAGAAGATAGATCATACCCAAGAAAGTTAAGAAAAACAAAAAACGTGAAGTTTTTCTTAAAACACTTTATAGCCTCCGTCTCATAGATGTGGTCCACTTCACACCCATGGTAGGGACTCTACTAACTGCGGCTTTCACACATCCTTAGGACTCTTGAACCTCATACTCTGATACCAAGTTTGTCACGCCCCTAGGCTATCCCTTTGACGTAACACGGGACCTAGGATCACGAGTGACCCCAAACTAACCCTGTGTCTGCCATATATCAAGCATACTAAGAATCATTGAATAAAACATGTACTATGGGGAAGCTAAAACATGGATAACTAAAAGTGGAGAATACCCAAATAGTCTGAATGTATAAAACATACTAAGAGTTTAATAACAATTAAAATATTAAACTTAACAATTCAAGTTAATTCTACTACTATGTCTGAAAAGCCTCTAATAAAGCTAGGTTGTTGGGACATGCCCCCACCTAACTCTAGCAAAGCTGAAAAGTGAATAAAAAGACTAAAATGAAAAGCATGTATATTGTTCTCGAAGTATTAGGACTCACCACTCAAGCTGTTGAAATGTCGACCGAGAATCAATCTAAGCGCGATCTAGATAATGAGCTTAACCTACATCATGAAAGGATGTAGTACACAGTATGCGTCAGTACTTGGAATATACTGAGCATACAAGAAATAGATACTAAGCTGAACAAATATATGTAAGCTGAACAAAGGATAACTCGAAAATGACATAAACTAAGCAAGACGGTAAATACTGAAACATAACTGAAAAGCTAAGTTGAATGCAATACACAAGTACTAATCATGAAAATAACATGTTGAACTTAATATTCAAGTATTTACTAGAAACCTGGTTAAATGCACTAAGAGTCTGACTGTGGGAGCTACTATTAACCGATATAAAACCACGTGAGCTAAACATGGAGTCGGATATATATACCACATCAAGAGGACCAAATATACCTTGCCAGGGGTATAAAGGGATTATTGGTGTGATAACTAAATCTAACGCCCAACAGAGGGGACTTATAATCCTATTGAGGCATTAGATCTGGGAATATGAGTGTACGTTGAACCCTAGTCTAACTCAGTTCTAATTCTACTCCCAACTAAATATTTATATGACACAAATGTAATTGAAATACTGAATAGCTCAAAATACTGACATGCAATATGAGAATGCAACATTTATGTACTGATAATGTGCCATTCGAAATCTAGAGAATTTATACAAACTACGGTCCTGAGTTTTATACAACGAAATAAGCAAACTTTCCAAGCAACAAGCTATTTCAATTTAAGATACTATGATTAGACGTTTCAAACAAACCTCATTCAATTCTAGGTGTAAACCATCGTTAATCAGTATAAAACCCAACGAAGATTTGAGGTTGAACCCACAAGGAGTTGTACATGTCTAAGATTCAATTAGGAAGTACAAACCTAATTTAAATTGTTATAGGAATACAATTTATCAAAAACATATAAATAAATCTAAATGGCTGATAACGAATTTCAGATGGGGGTTGGATTTTGCAATGAACAGATGAAACAACAAAGAAAATAGGGAAAAATAACCATATATAGAGGAGTTCTTGGGATGTGGTCGATTATAGGCTAATTATGCTATATGGATAATAGAAATCTAACGATGATTTGCTCAAACATTGTGGGTAGGTTGGACTTTAAGTGCAATAGTTTTCTCTCGAGCAACTATTATAGTTAAGGTGATTTCTTTCGAACACAACAAGATTAACAAGATAACCAGCCCACAACCTTAATACAACCAATCTCTCGAACTAGTTGGGTAGGATTAGATTTAAGATTCACTCTCTCTAGCTGAACCAATATTAACCCAATACCCACAAATCATTAATCAAAACCTTTGGCCCCAAAACCTATTTCTCAAGCAAGCTAAGAACTCAAAATTAGAATTGCATTTGCAACTACAATTCATAAATTAAAACTCACCTAATGATTAAACCTAGGATTGCTTTTTCTTCACCTCTTAAGCTCTTCAGTTCCTTTTTGTCTGGTTATGTCCTTGTCTTGTTCTTTAGCCCTCATAACTTGAAATCAACATTTTAACATCATTTTAACATCAGTTTAGAGCAGGTTCTAAGGATTATAAATTGATATTAACCTTATATGAAGAATATTAAATGAAAAGGAGATGTTATAAATCAAGCAAATCAAGGAAGATCTCAAAGAGTGATTGATTGACCAATCCCCATAAATTCATTTAAAGATTACCAAAGTATGTTTCTACTTTAACTTATTCTTGGAAACTTGATTCCCTTTCCTTTTCCAAGGATCAAATTACTTAGGTTGCCTTTACCTTCAAATAACCCTTAATCGTCTCTATAAGAAAAAGCAAGAAGTTGTTGAAGATTAATGTACTTGATGCATGAACTTCTTACATTCTCTTCTACTTTTAGCAAATATTATTTTTCTGAGTGAATTACTGTGTAATAAGAAAAGAGGACAGAAAATTACTTTGGTGAGGCCTTGTATCAAAATATTAAAATAAAAGTAAAAGAGAGAGTATGGTGTATACTTAGGATCTATACCTGTAACCATTTCAATATCACAAAACAAGAACACCCTTGCAACCCAAGGGGACTGGAGTAAGATCAATATTGGATTCCAATTAGTATATAAATATCAGGTGTAAAATTTCCTTGGAAATTGGATTCCCTTTCCTTTTCCAAGGATGAAATCTCTTGGCTTGCCTTTACATTCAAAGAAGCATTCATCATCTCTATAAAAAGCAAGAAGTTGTTGAAGATCAATATACTTGATGACTTAACCTTCTTACAATTCTCATCTACTTTTAGCAAACATTGTTTTCCTGAATGAATTGCTATGTAACAAAAAAAGAGAAAAGAGAAAATTAGTGTGGTGAGGCCCTGTATTAAAAGATGTAAAAGAAATATAAAGCAAGAGTTCACTATATATTTAGGATCTATACTTTTAACCACTTCAATAGTATAATGATATAACAGAATAGTCTTGCAACCCAAGGGGACCTGAGTAAGATCAATTCTGGATCCAAACTAGTATAAAATCATCAGGTGTTGAATTTCCTTACTACACTTAACTTATTTCTTTACATTTTACGTACTATCTAGTCTACTTCTAAAATAGTTAGTTAACAAAGAAAAGTAAAAGGGATTAATTCACCCCCCCCCCATCTTGTACTCTTATCTTTAATATAAACATGGAAATATTTAGCTTAAGATATTGGAAGAAGTACATGAAAAAGATATGTGCTCAAGAGTTATATAGAATTTACTGAACCTTTAGTTAAAAAAAAAGACAGACCTAAGCTTTTAGTTTGTGAAGATGAGTGCTCCAAAGTTAGAACTTCACATATCCTTTTTTACGGTTTCAACTCTTTATATACAGTTATGCCTGAGTGTTAATCAAATTAAGAACACTATACAAACTCTCATCAATCAATTTAAAAACACCTCATTCAATATTATCATTTATATAGGTATGAAAAATAGAGTGAACTATGGATGGATGAAGGCTATAATATATGGATACAACCTTTGCCAAATGTATTGTCATCCTAGTTATTATTTCTAGAAAGGATTTTTCCTTTAATCCTAGTTATTATTTCTGGAAAGGATTTTTCCTTTGACGTTATTAATTAAAAGGATACTTTCTTGATAGAAAATAGTAGCTCTAAAGGAATGGAAGGATATTTAAGAAATAAAATGGTTGAAAAAGGATTATGTCATAAGAAGAATAAAGGTGGAGATAATGAAAAAAATAGTGGAATTTTCTTCTAATCTCATTTCAATATTGAGGCATGAAGTGGAGGTCTTGCATCTAGAGTCTTCTATAGTAAAAATGTAACAACGAAATTAAAAAGTGATCTTAATAGAGTCGTGGTTAAAGTGTCTTTGTTGTATGTGGTGGAGTGTTAGACAGTCAAGAACTCCAATGTTAAGAAGTTTTATGTGGTGGAGTGGTAGCCAGTCAAGAACTCCAGTTTTCCTTGTTTGTCTGCGATATGTTGATGAATACACTATTTGAATGAGCCTTTGTAAGTGAACATGTTCAAAGTGCCTGACCTAAATAGAGAGGAGTATAAATAAATGTTTCATGGGAATGACACCAACTAGTATGAGTTTGAGCTATAATTGTCTAATTAATATGTATATATCTTTTTCATGTAATTACAATACCTCTTTTGTCTTGGATTGCAGGTTCCAGAGGACGACTTTAAGGCTAATGCTTATAAGAAGGAATGGAATAAGGAATCTAAATTACCAGCAGACTACATTAAGAGAGAAGACATGAAAATCAATGATGTGGTTATGAAACATGTATTGCATTTCCTTCCTGATAAATCATTGATGAAGTTTCTAGCAGTGGCCAATGAATGGAATTATTGGATAGTTAGTCCGTTAGTAGCATACCAGCAAAGTATGTTATTCTAGAAACTTTTAGGCTACATTTATCAAATTGTGGATGTGGATTTCCAATCAGATCCTAATTTATTGTCTCTGGACCATTCTGCGAATTGAGTCCCCCATTCTTCCATTGGTTTCTTTCCTGAAAGGATTAAGAGAAAACCATCATTATTTATTTTGTGCGTATTCTTGAAGATGATCATAAAAATGGCAACTTAGCAAGGAAAGAAATTCATGAATTCAATGAAGCAAATAAAGAGGAGACTATTTTTTCAATTGAGAAAGAAAGCTTTATTTAATAAAATAAAGATAAAGATTGTTCTTTATGTACTTATCAAGGTACACAAAAACTTATCCCAACCCTTTAGTTATTTCAAATAAACTTGTCAGAGACTTGATTATTAAATTTAAACATTCTCTTCATAAGGTTGCTTTGTATTAATACGCAAATAGAGTGTGACCATACACTAGTTGCTTATGGTCGTGGAGCTAAAATTGTCGCTGATTGTGATCTTAGAAAGTTTGAAGTAAGTGTTATGTGAAGTATGGAAAAAAAATGCGGTACCAAGTGTTTCCTTAAATTCCTATGATAAAGGTGAATTTATTTCTTCTTTAGCTACTAAGAACACTAAAAATGTGATTGACGATAAATTCCTCTTTCCTAGTGAAATTTATTGTTACAATTCTTTATCTTGTAAGGATAGGAATGTATTTTGTGAGCGTCCTCTTAAAATTGAGCATGAAAATTGTAATGATATGATTTTTAGCCTAAGGAATATCAAAATATCAATATATTTTTACAATCATAAAATCATGAAGGTTTGAAAAGTGATCTTTTTGTAGATAATGCAAGTCATTCCTGAGTTGTCCTAATGTTTATAGTGTTATTCACATACATCGTAATTTAAACATTGAGTTTAAAGATGTGAACACTATTGATGAAGTCCAATTGAATGATTCATTCCCTTTTTATTATTGTTCTCTTGAAAAAAAGTTGAATCATAATACATTGCATGCAATTGACGCGATGTAGATCTGTTACACTCTCAAGATGATATTTTAATTGAATTATGTTTTAGTTTAAATCATTTTTTGGAATATATTAAACAAGAATTATAGTGTATATCAAATGGTGATCCCACTGTATTTATGCCTTATGGATACTTACCGTTAGATCTTTTTTTAATGAGATTTAATTATTTTCAACTATTTGAGATTTGAATAGCAAGTTTTCACTATGTATAACACTTCACACTCTTCCATGAGAGAATTGTTATCTCCTGTATTCAGGTTAGTCAAAAATACAGAAACAGAAAAAAGATGAAATAGACAGAATGAATTTTAATCCGAGTCCACAGAAACCACTGTGTTTCCTTAAGAAATTTAATCCCCTCACTGTACCCGAGGTTGCAGATTAATTCCTCCCAAGATAAAATGGATTAACCTGTTAAAGATGTAGCGGTACCTCAAACTTCAATAACTTCAGCGAACGCAAGAACAGCAACAAGAGCACACACAGACTAAGTCGATCGACAATTTTATTTATGCAAGAAAATGTATGCAGAGAGGAAAACAATTTCAGTGTTTGAAAAAACGAAAAAGACCTCTTATTTATAGCCATTTGCAACAAGGAACAAGATTGATTAAATAAATTGTCCAAAAAATATTATCAATCAATCACATCATTTTCCAAATCCAAATCCAAATTTGAATCCGAATCCGAAGCCGAAGCCGAAGCCGAGGCCGAGCTCCTTTTTATTTCTCATTCACACCTTGCTAAACCCAACAATCCCCCACATGAATGGGGAATGGCTATTGTTAAAAACATATTCATGAAAAACTTGTGTGTCTTGTAAGTAAGGGTTAATCGCATTTGAATAAGTAGGTTTCCCCTTAAACTTTTCGTTGTGAACATATATCGGATATACTCGGTCAATCGGTATATTTGATATCTTTGAACCGTCGAGCTTTAGTGTATACCTAGACAACATAAGTCACACAATCAACCCTTGAACTGTTTTTGGTTCTCATTGTTTTGTTCGTTTCAGCCATGAACACATCTCGGTTAATAAGTGCTTAAAGAACTGGCCTTACCGGATTTTCCTTGAAGCGGCTTACACTTCACACTTACATAGGTGGTTTCTAACTGTGTTATCCCGTAGATACACTATTTGATATACCCTGTATCAAACTTAGAAACCATTAAAAAGTCCTTATGCCTTTATCCTGGTTACTGAACATTGTCTCATCATGAGAATGGACATAAAATAAATTTTGACAATGTTGAACCGTCATTTATGACTTTGTTTTATCTCCTTGAACCTAGATCTTGGGATCTCCAGTCTTCTAGGTAGAGTTACCGTCACGATGACTTGTTCTCGGCCATAGTCCCATTCCCGTTGATGATCTCTCAACTTCCTCTCTAGTTAGGCCTTTTGTAAGTGGATCCGACACATTATCCTTTGACTTTACATAGTCAATTGTGATAATTCCACTAGAGAGTAGTTGTCTAACAGAGTTATGTCTTCGTCTTATGTGACGAGACTTCCCGTTATACATAACGCTTCCAGCCCTTCCTATTGCAGCTTGACTATCGCAGTGTATGCATATAGGGGCCATTGGTTTGGGCCAATATGGAATATCTTCTAAGAAATTCCGGAGACATTCAGCTTCTTCACTTGCCTTGTCTAAGGCGATGAATTCTAACTCCATTGTAGAGCGAGCTATACATGTTTGTTTGGATGATTTCCAAGATATTGCTCTTCCACCAATAGTGAAAACTTATCCACTCGTGGATTTCGTTTCAGTTGACCCAGTAATCCAATTTGCATCACTATATCCTTCAAGAACTGCTGTATATTTGTTGTAATGCAAAGCATAGTTTTGAGTGTCTTCTAAGTACCCCAAAACTCTCTTCATTGCCAACCAATGATTTTGATTGGGATTACTTGTGTATCGACTCAGTTTACTTATAGCGCAGGCTATGTCTGGTCGTGTACAATTCATGACATACATCAAACATCCCAATACTTTGGCGTAATCCAATTGAGACTGACTTTCACCTTTATTCTTAGCAAGATTAAGGTTTACATCAATTGGGGTTTTTGCCTTTTTGAAATTCAAATACTTGAACTTTTCAAGTACTTTTTGAATATAATGAGATTGAGACAATGCTAGACCGTTAGGAGTTTTGTGAATCTTTATTCCCAATATTAAATCGGCTACTCCTAGATCTTTCATATCAAACTTACTAGCAAGCATACGCTTAGTAGCTTTTATATTGGCAATGTCCTTGCTCATTATCAGCATGTCATCCACATATAGGCATACAATGACTTCCTGATCCGTAGTGTCTTTAATGTAAACACATTTATCACACTCATTGATCTTAAATCCATTTGACAACATGGTTTGATCAAACTTTGCATGCCATTGTTTCGGTGCTTGTTTTAGTCCATAAAGTGACTTAACAAGTTTGCATACTTTCTTTTCTTTGCCGGGAACTACGAAGCCCTCAGGCTGTTCCATGTAGATTTCTTCCTCCAGCTCTCCATTTAAGAATGCGGTTTTCACATCCATTTGATGGATTTCAAGACCGTATACTGCAGCTAGGGCAATTAACATCCGAATTGATGTAATCCTAGTCACTGGCGAGTATGTGTCAAAATAATCAAGACCTTCTTTCTGTCTAAAGCCTTTGACAACAAGTCTTGCTTTATATTTGTCAATAGTTCCATCATCTTTCATCTTCTTTTTGAAGATCCATTTTGAACCCAAGGGTTTGTTCCCTGGAGGAAGATCAACCAACTCCCAGGTATGATTGCTTAAGATTGATTCAATCTCACTATTGACAGCCTCCTTCCAAGACGTCGAGTCGCTAGACAACATCGCTTCCTTGAATGTTTGAGGCTCACTTTCAAGAAGGAATGTTACAAAATCAGATCCAAATGAAGTAGCTGTCCTTTGACGTTTACTGCGCCTTGGACTCTCTTCATTGGTTTCATTCTCTTTTGGTTCTTCTCGAGGTTGTTTAGACCCCCCACTAGATGACATGTGTCTTCGTATGAGGCACTCTATTGAGTATTCGATTTGCTGTAAGGATAGCCTCCCCCCACAAGTTTTGTGGTAAACCTTAACTTAGAAGTAAGGCATTCATCATTTCCTTTAAAGTTTTGTTTTTCCTTTCTGCAATTCCATTAGATTGTGGAGAGTAAGGAGCCGTAGTTTGATGGATTATTCCATTTTTCAAACATATTTCTGCAAATGGAGATTCATATTCTCCACCTCTATCACTTCTGATCATTTTGATCTTTTTATCCAACTGATTTTCAACTTCAGTTTTATATTGCCTAAATGCATATATTTCTTCATCCTTACCATTTAGCAAATAAACATAACAATATCTAGTGCAATCGTCAATAAAAGTAATGAAATACTTTTTCCCACCACGTGTTGGTGTTGACTTCATGTCACAAATGTCAGTGTGAATCAGTTCTAAAGGATATGAATTCCTTGCAACAGATTTATAAGGATGCTTAGCATACTTAGATTCAACGCAAACTTGATATTTTGATTTATTGCACTCCAATTTAGGCAAAACATTTAAGTTAATCAGTTTTCGCAAGGTTTTGTTATTAACGTGTCCCAAACGTTCATGCCATAAACATTTAGACTCAAGAATATCATGAAAATAAATCTTTGTTGGCACAAACATGGCATGAGGCACCAGAATCTATCCTTCTCTTGGATTTCCAACCAAGTTGCATTCTGAAAGCATTGCACAAAGATGTCTATCTCCCATTTGGATTCAGCCAAATTTGTTTGATCCTTCTTTTTGCCTTCTTGGGACCCTTGCATTCAGTAGCCTTATGACCACGTTTGCCACAGTTGAAGTAGCTTCCATTGAATTTCTTCTTAGGAGGATTGCTCTTTGTACCAGATGCTTTCTTTCATTTCTTTGATTTTGTGGGATCTTCTTCAACATTATTTACTCCTGATATTGCTGAATTACCACGTGACCTCTTTTCTGCGGCCTTGTTATCCTCTTCGATTCTCAGCCTTACCATGAGATCTTCAACAGTTATCTCCTTGCGTTTATGTTTCAAGTAGTTTTTGAAGTCCTTTCACAATGGAGGTAACTTCTCAATAATGGCAGCCACTTGAAAAGCATCATTCACAACCAATCCTATATTAAAGATTATGGGAGTATTACGAATAAACTTAAATTTCCAACATAGGTATTAAATAAATTTATACCTTCAGCAAGGAGATCATGGATTATGTCCTGCAATTCTTGAACTTGGGTAACGACGGTCTTACTGTCTATCATCTTATAGTCCAGAAACTTTGAAACAATAAACTTCTTCATTCCGGCATCCTCTGTTTTGTACTTCTTTTCTAAAGCATCCCAGAGTTCTTTCGAGGTTTTCACATTACAGTACACATTGTACAGATCATCTTGCAGGCCACTCAGAATATAATTTTTACACAAAAAATCAGAATGTGTCCATGCTTCTGTTACCAAGAATCGTTCTTCAGGCGGAGTTTCATTCGACATAACAGGAACGTTCTCATTAATGAACCACTGCAGACTCAATGTAGTCAGATAGAAAAACATCTTTTGCTTCCATCTCTTGAAGTCGACTCCAGAAAACTTTGCAGGTTTCTCAGCCGGTGCTAGGACAGCATTTGAACGATTGTGTGCAACCGATGTTGTTGCAGCACTTACTGTTCCAGCATTTACTTGGACTTGAATTAGTCATTTTTCTATCAGAAATGGTAGACAATTTAGTATGTGAAATACTATCAGTAAAGAACAAATCCTTACACTGACTGTTTCTGATTTAATGATAAAGTTTTTATGTTCTTTTAATCGTTAACCAAATGAATTTTAAAAATTCAAACAGAATAGAAAACCATAAAGGTTTTAATCTCCAGAAACCTCAAATACAGAAACTAACTATTAAATTTCTTAAGATTGTTATCTCCTGTATTCAGGTTAGTCAAAAATACAGAAACAGAAAAAAATGAAATAGACAGAATGAATTTTAATCTGAGTCCACAGAAACCACTGTGTTTCCTTAAGAAATTTTAATCCCCTCACTGTACCCGAGGTTGCAGATTAAATCCTCCCAAGATAAAAAGGATTAACCTGTTAAAGAAGTAGCGGTACCTCAAACTTCAATAACTTCAGCGAACGCAAGAACAACAACAAGAGCACACACAAACTCAGTCGATCGACAATTTTTATTTAAGCAAGAAAATGTATGCAGAGAGGAAAAAAAATTCAGTGTTTGAAAAAATGAAAAAGACCTCTTATTTATAGCTATTTGCAGAAAGGAACGCGTCTGTTCAGAAAAATCTGTTCAGACCCGTTTTTTCCAGAACATTGTGTCTTTTGGGAAAAGTAACGATTTTTCGGAAGGATTATCGTTTGGGAAAAGTAACGACTTTTCGGAATGATTACCGTTACACGTGAATTTCAAATAAATTCAGTTGCGCCAAATTAATTCTGTTAGTTAACTAACATTCTTCAATCACATCATTTGCCAAATCCAAATCCAAATCCAAATCCAAATCTGAAGTCGAAGCCGAATCCGAAGCCGAGGCCGAGAATCCAGATCCAAATCCAAATCCAAATCCAAATCCAAATCCAAACGAGCGACGACGAGCCGAGGCCGAAAATACAAATCCAAATCCAAATCCAAATCCAAATACAAATCCAAATACAAATCCAAATCCAAATCCAAATCCAAATACAAATCCGAAGCCGAAGCCAAAGCCGAGGCCGAGCGAGCGACGACGACGGCGCGAGGGGGTACCTTCTTCTTAACCCTTTAAGAACTAAAGTAAGTGTTTCCTAATATAAGGACAACAATTTCCTCTCTTCTACTAATATGGTAAAAATGACTATTCATTTGCACTTTTGTAATGACTTTTCATTTTCCCTCCAAAATTGGTTCCCCCATTTTCATTGGTTCTTCTACTTTCCATTTTCTCTTTTTATTTCCCATTCACACCTTTCTAAACCCAACAAGAATTCCTTCATTTTTTGTTAATAATATGAAATCTCACAAAAACAATACACAAAAAATTTCATGTACATCATGTTCAACAAAACAAGTCATTTCTTTCGTATCTTTATTAAGGATATATTCAACTTTAAATAAAATATTAATAGGTTTGCATTTTTCAATGAGTTGTAACTTCAAATTATGTCATTCCGCTACAATGAAATTGTTTGTTTTTTGTTTTCCGAGTTTTTGTTTGTTTTTAATTATCTCAACTACAATGTAGGTCAAGATAAGATTATCTTTTGATAGGGGTATGCAATGTTTGGTTATGATTTTATTTTATTGTGGTAATATGATTTTTCTATGTATTCTTTAGAATAATTCCCTTAATATTTGTGATGTCTCCATTACTTTTGTTTTCTCATTTTATATATGTTTTGATATGCGTACTTGAGTTAAGAATCTTTATATAAAAAAAAATTTTACCTCTACCAAAGGTGGATGCAGGATTTCAACTATTGATATCGTTAATGAATCAATTATTATTAGCTATAACTGTTGAACAACTATATGCCCAACGGAATCATACCAGAATCATACTGCTTATATGAATGATAGATAACTGATGAAAATGCCATCAAAGATACTTCATCCAGTACTAAGCATCAGCAATCGTTCAATAGTAATATAACCCAACTAGTCAGTTGGGGTCGAGTCCCAAAGGAGTGGTTCGTACTCAAGGATCAATAGAAAAGCATAAATATGGGAAGAAAAATATAATTCAAGTTTAGGGTGACACAAGTGTATATCAAGGGGGATTGTCTGTATTATCAACTAAAACAGCAAATAACACGAAAATACGAATATGGAGACAAGATTCTTGGGATGTGATAGGATTATGGGCTAAGGTAAACAACCGGGTAATTGCCATTACTAGTAAACAACCGTAAATCGGTGAATAGGCTAGACTTTAGTGGAGGTAAACTTTCTCTCGAACAATTTACCATGAAAAAAATTGGTTTCTCTCGACCACCCATAAGAAGCAATGAAGCACAACATTTGCTTTAGTCCATTCACTCTCTCAAGCTGAGTGTGTGGAAAAGGATTTAGGGTTCACTCTCTCGAGATGAACCCATGACAACCCAATACCCACAGACCATCGATTCAGTAATCTTGGTTTTAAAACATCTCTCCCGAGCAAGCCAAAAACACGAAGTCAAGATTTTAGTTGCAACTACAACCCATTAAATTCAACCATAATTACTGAATGAAATCACTTTTAAACAATAAATAAACTATCAATTAAAAATACCCAGCAGTTAAATCAACCAATAACCACATAATCATACCCCAAGAATTGGGGTGTTAGCTAGACATAGTAAAAAGGTAAAACCTGTTACCAAGTTGTGTTTCCATCAACTGGGTACGATTGATATAGCTTTTACAAAGGTCTAAGATAAAGAATATTCAACACCCACTTCAAATTTCTTCAAAATGGAAATCTTCAAAGCTAAGGAAATATTGTCTTTAAACTCAGTTCTAAGTTCTCAAACTTCCAAACTGAAAAATATTATGTTTCAACAAAAGATCAAATACTAAGCTAAAATTTTAAACAAGCATTTATAGTTGTCAAAAAGTGTGTTGCGGAGGCTCACTAGGCGTAGTTAGTCGGGATTGCCGATCCAATTGGCTATCCACCTCTTGGTCATTTTCAATGCTGTTTTGCTTTTGCCTTTAGCATTTTCAGGTTCTGTAACTTTAGGCGATATAGAACAGCATCGCGGAACCGTTCGGCGACTTCCCGATTGCTCTTTTCTCTCACTAACTAGATTTACTCCTTCAGGACTTGGCACTCTCGAACATTAGGGGAGACCCTGGCCATTCGGTTGAGTGACCATGGTTGGTTGGGCAGTGGAAGAGGTACTTGGGGTCTGTGAAGAAGAGAGAGGATAAGAAGTACCTGAAGGCCCGGAAGCCAGAATAGGCAAAGATGCCTCTGCAGGTATTGAATCGACGTCCACCTCCAGGGATGTATCCACCGAAGTTGCCCTCCTCCTGTCAGCCTCCTCTCGAGTATACTCAGCCTCAATGTATCGGATGTTAGTGGAGGAAGACGGGGTAACTTAAATATCTCTCGTATAGTCCCGGGGCACTCCAGCACGCCGACACAACTCCTTGATCAGGACTAGGAATGGCAAGGTTTTTTGTTTCTGCTTGGCCCTCATGGACATCTCATGCTCAATGATAAGTCCCAAGTTGAGCCACCTGTTTCCTAAGATACACCCTGTGCAAGCTGCATTCGCATGTCATATGATGGATTCGTTCTCTGAAGGCATGATGGAGTTGCTGATGAATCCAAACCAGTAACGGGCAGCTACATTCAAAACCTTCTTCTCGATTTGGACTCCTAAATCCATCCACCTCGGGGTGACGTCAGAGAGAAGGGGGGCAAGCCAACCCTTCAAGTCATCCAGGGACTGGGCTGTCACCAAGCCCTCATAATCGTGCTCGAACCCCATGGCTCTCTCAAGAACAATGTTTATGATATCTCTAGAGCACCCAAATTCCACACCTCGGACCATGACCGACTTAACCCGACTGAACTTGCCATCCTTCTTCTTACTCTTTGGTACCAAGGCACCATATGTATCATAGAATTCCCTGACCCATGAAGGAACATAGGGGCCTCTACGCCTGGTGAAAATCTGAAACCTATGCCGCTATAGCATCTCCCTCACACTGGAGTATCTACCCTCTAGCCCCTCTGTCGATAACAACTTCTACTTTAGGATGGTTTGCAATCCATCACCCTTTAACCTGTTGAGAAGCCTAAGAGGAGGGAGGAGTGGTTGCACTAGAGCAACAAGAGGTGCCACAGTTAGCACTGAGTCTGCCAGTGTGGGAACTGGAGGGACTCTAGCTAAGTTAGGGCAAGATCTGACTCGGAGCTGAGCTTGCCGGGACTTCAAAGGCTGGTCATCCTCAGGCTCAGATAAAGCAGCCTGGGAGCCAATAGTCATCTTGTCTGATGTGGGCCTCTTGCCCTTGCTTTTGTCTCCTGGTGGAAGCTCTTGCTTTCTTCTTTTTGGAGGATTTGATACCCTTCATTAATTGTGATGCCCCGTACTCTTTTTTGGGGTGGCATGTCAATGTTGGTTTGTACCATATCTGCAAAAACATAAAGAAAAATTAGAAATATTTCAATCAAAAGCACAGAAAAATAGTTGCAGATAGACTCACCGAACCGTTCGGTGAGTCGCCGAATAACTTTGGCGAGCTAGATTGGGCTCACAGAAGGGATTGGCTCAAAATTCTCAGTAAAATTTGGCATATCGTCAATGATAAAGCATTTGAGCGAGTCGCCAACATCATTCAATGAGCCAGGATTATCCCGCCGAAAGTTACCGTGCAAAAAGGGTTCAGCGTTACAGACAAAGGGCAATCAAAAAGACTTTGGGAGAGTCGCCGAGTGCCTTCGGTGACCTAAAGCTTCTCCCCAAATGTTACAGAACCAAACTATTCATTTAGCAAGAAATTAGAGGCGAGATGGGGAACTTCGGTGAACCACCGAGTGGTTCGGCGAGCTCAACCCAACTCGCCAAATGACCCAACGTGCCTACTTTCAATCCAACTTCTCGAATTCAACCCCGCAACACCCGAAAACAACACCAAAGCATCCACAACTCAAATTAAAACTAGGCCCATAGCACCCATTACCTCGGGATACTCTGACTTCTCCCGATTTTGCCAAAATTGGCCGATTGATGACTTTTGCCTTTAAGAATGACGTCATCCATTCTATCATTGGGAAAATTACGTCGTTTGTGGGCTACTCAGAATTCACCCAACTAACCCAATGATATGCACGCACAACCCCACATAATTTAATTTATTTTAACGCGCATAATTGCGAGATTTCAATATTAAAAGCAGTACGGGCATGATTATCGAATTAAATCAGGCATTCAAACATTCTAATCCTATTAGAGAGGCCCAGCACACGACTACATGATAAGATCATTTGCTTATGAGTACAAGATAAATAAAAATAGACTCGGGGTTCAGAAAACCAACCTTTTATGCTGAATAAATAAAATTGAAATGCTAGGAGACGGTGAAATCCAACTTCGGGCACCAATCAACAACTCAAATACATCAAAAACACAAGAAATATAGAAAATACTAAACGGGTGTGAGTTTGTGAAGGTCGAAAGTGAGGAAAAGTGAAGAGTTTGAAATTTTAAACCTTTGGCCTTATAAAAGCTGTCCAATTCTTGTCCATTCGGCGACATTAGTCGTGCTCGCCGACCCACTCGGCGACACCCCGAGTAGTCACTTACCTCGCCGAGTTTTACAACCCCCTCAGTTGATTTGGGGGTCCAACCGGCGGTATAGATTGTGATCGCCGACCTCTTCGGCGATGCACTGACTGGACTATTTGTTCTCCAACCTGCACTTTCAAAAACTTTCCACACTTTAACCTGCAAAATCAACACACCACTATCTACCAAAATAAAAATAAAGCAATAAACACTTGGGTTGCCTCCTATAAAGCGCCTTAGTTAACGTCGTGACATGACACAAGTCAACACTTAAACCTCATTTTTGGGGCTAGCTATAATATCGCTAGGCAACCCCTCATTTTGTCGCGGGTAGAGATGAGGTAGCGCATGACCCATAAGGTTCTCAAGCAGCTAGATAGATTAGGAATGAGAACTAATCATCTGATTTAGCACTTCAACATTCTACTTTATCTCTTCTAGCACTCTATCATGCTCATTAACCTTTGGGAGAATGATTGAGAGCATTCCTTTGACACGTCTACCCTCATCGTCCTTAGGCCTTCTTCGCTCATGAGGAGGGATATATTTATACTTCCTTTTGCATTGGATTTCAATCTCCACTATATTTTTGGCCAAATCATCTTGCTGAGTTATCAGTGAAGCCAACATGAAGTCCCTCTCTACTTCTTGGTTTGTTTCAGCCACGTGATTAGGTAGTTGGGCTGCTGTCATATAGGGCTATTGTGCAATACCACCCGGGATGAGTTGATCAACCAACACCTTATTCTCGGGACCAAAACTTCTGTAAAAACATTCCAGGAGGACTATATAGGGAATTTCATGACTTAGGCATTGAACTAGCAGTGCCTTAAACCGTAGCCACGACTCATGAATCCGTTCAACTTCCAATTGTTTGAAGGTTAGGATGCGATCCCTGAAGATCATCAATTCTACCGGAGGAAAATCCATTTGTTCGCAATTACTGGCCGACATGCTCACCTCTTCTATTTCAAAACACAAGCATACACAACAAAACTAAATATTAAATAAGTAGAACTATAACTAACAAGAATAACATCCAACATAACTAAAAATCCTCAAGTAACAACACTCCCCGACAGCGACGCCATTTTGATGAGAACGCAATCAAAGATACTTCATCCAATACTAAGCATCAACGATCGTTCAATAGTAATATAACCCAACTAGTAAGTTGGGGTCGAGTCCCAAGGGAGTGTCTCATAATCAAGAATCTATAGAAAAGCATAAATATGCTCAAGTCAATCATAGCTAAACACATTTGCGAAGAAAAACATATTTCAAGTTTAGGGTGACACAAGTGTCAAATATCAAGGGGGTTTGTCCGTATTATCAACTAAAATAGCAAATAACACCAAAATACAAATATGGAGACAAGATTCTTGGGATGTGATAGGATTATGGGATAAGGTAAACAATCGGGTAATTGCAATTAATAGTAAACTGTTGTAAATCGGTGAATAAGCTAGACTTTAGAGGGGGTAAACTTTCTCTCGAACAATTTACCCTGAATAAAATTGGTTTCTCTCGAACACCAATAAGCAGCAATGAAGCACATCCTTTGCTTTAGTCCATTTACTTTCTCGAACTGAATGTGTGGAAAAAGGTTTAGGGTTCATTCTCTCAAGTTGAACCCATGACAACCCAATACCCACTTGTGTAACCCTAAACTTGGCACTCTGGAACATTAGGCGAGACCCTGGCCGTTTGGTGACTCGCCTAATGGGTTAGGCAATCCTCAGGCCCTCTTTCCTTCGTTCTTTCAGCTTCCTTGTTCCTTTTTGCTCAATAGTTTCCATGCTTTGTTCCTCAATCCAAATACCTGAAATTCAAGTATTTACATCAGTTATTGGTACAAAATATGCATTTGAGGACACCAAATCTATTCAAATAAAGCCCTAAAGTAACACAAAAATACGAATATGAAGACAAGATTGTTGGGATGTGATAGGATTATGGGCTAAGGTAAACAACCAGGTAATTGCAATTAATAGTAAACAACTATAAATCACTGAATAAGCTAGACTTTAGTGGGGGTAATATTTCTCTCGAAATATTTACCTCGAATCAAATTGGTTTCTCTCGAACACCAATAAGCAGCAATGAAAAACAACATTAGCTTTAGTCCATTCAATCTCTCGAGCTGAATGTGTGGACAAGGGTTTAGGGTTCACTCTCTCGAGCTGAACCCATGAAAACTCAATACCCACACACCATTGATTCAGATAACTTAGTTTAAAACCTCTCTCGAGCAAGCCAAAAACAAGAAGTTAACATTGTATTTGTAACTACAACCCATTAAATTCAACCACAATTACTGAACGAAATCACTTTTAAACAACAAATAAGCTATCAATTAACAATAGCCAGCAGTAAAATCAACCTATAATCACATAATCACATCCCAAGAATTGGAGTTTTAGCTAGACATAGTAAAAAGGTAAAAATTGTTACCAAGTTGAGTTTCCATCAATTGGGTACCATTAATATAATCTTTACAAAGGTCTAAGATGAAGAATCTTCAACACCCACTTCAAATTTCTTCGAAATGGAAATCTCTACTAAATCGTTACCATGTTGCATTTGAAGACACTAAATCTATTCACATAAAGCCCTAAATGAGTCCAAATCATGGACCCATCAATAACCAATAACGTTTATGCTACAATACATATAATAATGTTAGATCACATAAAATTACTGAAATTTAATTCAAGAAATACCTCTTGATGTGTGAGCAGATACTTTAAAGAAAATCCACATGGTAAACAGAACTTTAACGAAATCCACAAGTTAGGCAGCAACTTTGCAATATTCTACAATGATCCCTAGTTCACTTTCAAACTCTCTCAATACTTGGGTGGAAAAGTATTGTATAGAAAACTGATTACTTTTCTAGGTTAGAAGAACCCCTATTTATAGAAATTTCTTCCTAGTCCAAAAGAGAGAAGAAAACCCACGCTTTTCTTGAAAATAAGAAAACACACATTATTTTGTTCCTCTATTTCTAAAATATAGGATTTTGAGTTCTAGTTAAATACAAACACTGTATGGACCATATAATTATTTACTGTGGCTTCCTATTATGAAAATAATTCCAAATAGTTAATTGAATTGTTCTTACCATAATATATTATAAATCATTCCACTAGAAATTTGTAATTGGACTCCTTTGTTTATCTATCGAAATTCCCAATTAAACACTTATGTGATTCCCCATATTAAGGTTACAGATAGTAATCAATCAATTAAATTACTAACGAATTTAATTCAATGATTAATTTCATTGAGAAAACTATTTTACTTATTTCATATATTGGATTCAAAAATCCACTGGTAAGGTTTGACACGATGAAAAGTTATAAGCTTCTCACAAAAGACATATTATAAATCTTTGTATCGAGACATGGATTCCATAAACTAACTTATTACTTCACCAATATATGTTATTATAATCTAATCTACCAAGCATATTGACCCATCTCAGAATCTTACCTTTTAAAAAAGCAAAATTATATTTAATATATGCATATCATAATAATTATATCATGATTAAAAATATAAGTACATTTAACAGTTTATAAAATATGCTTTTGTTAGTCATTCTGAAACAACTATCTCAACTCGGTCCCATTCAATGCATTGAAAATATACTAGTATAAGCAGTTGGAACTACGTTATTCCCATAATCAAGTTAAATTATATATAATCCTGTCCTACAATCGAACGATGAAATATCCAATTTCTATTCGAAATTGTGAACAAAAAACTTTATACGTATAAGAACCGATGATTTAATCCTCTGTATATAAGCTAAAACTCTATACACTAAATCCTCTACTATATTAGTAAACAGATACCATAAATGAATATATGATCTACTAAAACATAGTAAATATTATATCTTAACATATAGTTAATAGTATATATCGCAACAATCTCCTACTTAGAATTTAACAATCACAATTGTTATAATGTATGATATCTAATAAATGCATGGTTAATAGTATATACCCTAACAATCTTCCATTTAAATATTTAATCTTTAAAATTGATAGAATATTATTTCTAAACACATGATTAATAATTTATACTCAATAAACTTCCACTTAGTATCTCAAAAATGCATTTATAACTTTCACCGACAATCCTTTAGTTCTTATCAAAAGAGATTTTACCAAGTTGTTTTTTCATGAAATTGATTTTGTACTATATCTTGAGGGACCTTATCATGAATGTTACACCTTGGTATTTGAAAGAGATAAAAATAAAAAGAACTAAATTGGAAAGAGCAAAATCTGAAAATTTTGCAAGTTAGGCATAGGTTATGAGTTTTGGGTCAACTTCAAACGACCATATATTTAAGTATAGGATGAGGTAGGTGACCCATAATATCTCTAATGAAATTTCTTGGAATTCTCTTTCCAACGCCACCGAGCTTGCTAATTTTCGAGCTCGTATGAGGGAGATATGCACGTTTGAAGTTAGGTTGTCCATATAAGGAAAGTTACCCGAAAATATGAGGGGCATTTTGGTCTTTTCCTTACCCAATCAGCTTAAAACGTTTTTCATAAATAATTAGGGGTCTAAACTGATTTGGTTCTGTTTTAAAAATCCTATTTGACGCTAGGGTTTTGAGAGAAGTTCAAGATGAGGAGAAAAAGAGGAAGGTCAAGGCGTTCTTCAAGATTTCTTGTGAATCAAAGGTAGTTTCGCCAAGGGTTTAATACCTAAGAGGTATGTGAGTTCTCATAGTATTGGGTTCGTTTACACACATGCCAATCATGTTATTTTCAGTGTAATTTCGTTCTTGAATATTGAAGGGTTATAGTTCTTGATTAGTGTTCTTGATGTTTTGCTTTCGTTCTTGAATTACGATGGGTTTGATGATTTCTTGAGATAATCGTATTGAGTTTAAGAATTGTTTTTAGTAGATAATCGTGTACTTATATTGGGTAATTGAATCTAAGAAGAAATTGAGGAAAATAATTGATTCTAGACGTATTAGTATTAGAAAATGAAAAGAAAAATTCATCGGGATGATCTGAGGGAGAGGTGGCGCGATGCGGACCATATGCGCCAGCAGGTCTAGTGTGGCGTGCTAGTAGTGCAAAATTTTGTACTCTCTGAACTTTAGGGGTTGGCGCCTCGTGCCAGCAGTGCACCACTGTCACCTGCCCCCACCCTTTTTTCCATCATTTTACCCGTCTAAGTTCTTTTAACGTATACCTTCACTTCCTATCGATTCTAACTACTCTAAACTACTTCTAAAACATCTAGAAATCATTCACAACGTGAATCATAACCTTGAATTCAAAATTTAAATTAAAGGTAGAGCTAAGAGTCAAGTCTTGAGAGTTCTTCGAAACATTTTTAGAAGTCTTTTTTACAAATTATTTTAAACTTGTTAGACGTGAGGATTGAGTTTAGGAAGAGTAAGAGCTGAGTTCATTTTCTCTAAAATGATATATGGGAACTAAGTAATAATCTCAAAGATTAGGAAGTGGAAATGTTTTCTTTAAAACATAATGAGCTAAGAATATTTTGGTAGTAGTATTGAGCACTGATATCAGGGAGAGTTTTGACAAGTCACAGCCCCCATAAACCAAGTAGCCAACATGGGTAGAAAAGGGACATAGTTTTTAGATGATTCATTTATTGTCTTTTAGCATAGACTAGTTGATCCACTTAGTTAAGGAGTTCTATACCCCGACAAAGTATAAGACAGTTTAGGCAGCGTGGGCTAGACATTGTATCAGCACATAGCTCATAGTGATGGTTGTCGGTTAGAAACTTTCCCAAACATAGTTATTTTGAATTTTTGCATACAAATAGAGTTTATATTGTATTTTCTAATACATTGAGTTGTTATCTACTGTTTTAAAGCTTTTCTTTATACTGCATTATTTCAATTACTTTAGATTGAAATGATTTATTTCATTTCTAGTTCAAGCATATGTCTTGTTTTAGATTTCCCCTAACATGCTCGTACATTCCATGTACTGATGCCTTTTGGCCTGCATATTTTATGATGCAGATATAGGTTACCACGATCAGCATCCTTCGTTGATCCAGTTGAGTTCCAGAGTATTGGTGAGCCTCCTTGCTTTCGGATGATCCCTTATTTATTTTTAGTTATTTTAGTTGTTAGGATGATCGGGGGTCTTGTCCCGACATCCCTTATAGTATTAAAGGCTTCATATATAAATAAACACTAGTTCATGAGTCTTTTCATTTTCAGTTGTCCATATTGAAATCTGAGATGCCTCTTTTGGCCAGATAATTTTTTCTTTAAACATATCTGAGTTTATATTTTGAGACATTTGAGTTATAGTTTGCTTTTTAAAGTAATTTTAATATGAGTAAGTCTTCCTCTAAGAGTTAAGTTAGGCCAAGGGTTCGCTTGGGGCCACCAATGGTTGTCGAGTGCCGGCACGTCCAAGGTGTAGGCCTGGGGTGTTACAAACCTGGCATCAAGCACAGAGTCCAAGAGTCCTAGGGTGTCTATTAAGTTGTGTTTGTAGTGTCCTAATTATCAGTGTGAAGTGCGCCACATATATAAATAGGAGGCTGCGACATTTTGGAACTATCTCAATTCTTTTAAATTTTTTTCGTGTGATAGAGTTCATCTTTATAAAAGTTTCTTTCTAATTCGTTCTTGTGTGTATATTTTAGATCATGCCTCCACAAATAGGTGTTCAAGGTCGTCCTACTAGGAGGAAGGTTGAGGATCCGGATACACCAGAAGTGCAACCCCAAAGAGAGGTCACAAATGTTGAGTTACGGGATGCTATCCGGATGTTGAGCCAAGTGGTGACCATCCTAGCTGGTCAACAAAGAGAAGTTCACACGAAATTCGTCTATGGAATATATCTTTTTCAAGACAACCTCGCATGGAAGTTTTGACTACTCTGTTGAGTCCAGAATATAATATTTGATAAGTCAGCATATCTTGTTTGCATGCCCAGGGTTCTGAATAAATTATAACACTCTTCTCACTTTGTATCTCCTTTTCATACATAAAATCAAACAACCCTCTTTTATCCTAGGTTTTATCCAAAAATATTCCTCCAACCCTTCAAGTATTCCATACGGTATGATCATAACTTGCATTTTAGAGGAAAATAATGTGACTTTCAGATGTCCCTCATATTCTTGGTAAACGATGCTATAACTCTAGGTCTTTTGATAGCATCGGGTACACTCGTTCTACCAATTCTTAGATCCTTAAATCTGATTTAAATTTCGCTGGTGTTGCTGCCCAAGTACATACCTAGAATTCCCTTCTCCTTAAATCATCCGCCATCCCTCTTTTTTGAATCTAAAATGTTAGAAGTGACTATTTCCAAAGTCTCTGAGATGCACGGTAAGTTTGGATCACTTAAAGATCTTCTTCAACCCTCTAACTTTTAGATGGATAACCTCAAAGAGACTGTGGAAAGAGTAAGGGACACTGCAAAGGAAACAGGTGCTGATGTGGCGAAGATTCTTCTAAATCTAGATCATATAACCAAGGAGGCTATCAAAGTACCAAATCGTGTTCAAGCAATCACTGGCGTTACTGCTACATCTATTTCCAATCAATTTTCCACCTTGAAGACTGCCATTATCATCTGTCAACACTCTCTCTTATTTTCTTGTAATTTCTTGGAAATCATTGTCAATGGTTGTTGCTAAGACTTTATGCGCATTATTTTTTGGTAATATTTTTGGAATAATATGTTATATGGCATAAGACAAACTAGTTGTATATTATGTTTTTTGTCTTTTATGAACTACTTATATTTGCCAGTCTGGCTCTTTTCTATGTGTATACATGTATCTTGTGCTATATTTGTTTTGTTCTTCACTTTTTTTATGTCAAAGGGGGAGAATTATAGCCAAACAACCAATAACTAACTCAGGGGGAGTTAAACTATGTTTGATAGTCAATTTAGATTGTCAATTCACAAATTCATAAACTCAGGGTGAGAAAACTATCAAATCTCTTCAAAAAGAAAAGTTGACTACAAATGATAAAATGTCTTCATCAAAAAGGGGATATTGTTAGTGTTAATTTTGATGATGTATGTGCAGGACCACATTACTAAATGGCAAGCTTCTGAGAAAAATAATGGAAGCAACAAAATCTCTGACGGGTAAATATCTATCAATGGATAGCTCATTGACCAAAGCTCTCAGAATAATGCTAAAATCGAATATATCAATAGAACCAAGTTCTGAGGATTATAAATTGATATTAACCTTATATGAAGAATCACTACAAGAAAAGTTTGATTTACATGGGGATTTTCCTAGGGATTAGTATGAAAAATTGCAGGAAAATAAGTTTCCTACGAATTTTCATACTAATCTTCATGTAATTCACACTTTTCTTGTAGTGAATTTTAAATGAAAAGGAGATGTTGTAAATCAAGCAAATCAAGGAAGATCTCAAAGAGTGATTGATTGACCAATCCCCGTAAATTGTTTTGAATATTACCAGTTTGTTTATACTTTAAATTATTCTTGGAAACATAATTTCCTTTCTTTTTCCAAGGATCAAATTACTTGGGTTGCCTTTACTGTCAAAGAACCCTTAATCGTCTCAATAAAAAAATAAGCAAAAAGTTGCTGAAGATTAATATACTTGATGCATGAACCTTCTTACATTCTCTTCCACCTTTAACAAATATTATTTTTCTCAGTGAATTACTGTGTAATAAGAAAAGACGACAGAAAATTAGTTTGGTGAGGCCTTGTATCAAAATATTGAAATGAAATTAAAAGAGATAGTTTGGTGAAAACATAGGATCTATACTTGTTACCGTTTAAATATCACAAAACAAGAACATAACACCCTTGCAACCCAAGGGGACCGGAGTAAGATCAATATTCGATTCCAATCAGTACAAAACATCAGGTGTTGAATTTCCTTGGAAATTGGATTCCCTTTCCTTTTCCAAGGATCAAATCTTTTGGGTTGCCTTTAAATTCAAAGAATCCTTTATCATCTCTATAAAACCAAGAAGTGGTTGAAGATCAATATATTTGATGACTTAACCTTCTTACAATTCTCATCTACTTTTAGCAAATCTTGTTTTCCTGAATGAATTGCTATGTAACAAGAAAAAGAGAAAAGAGAAAATTAGTTTGGTGAGGCCCTATATCAAAAGATGTAAAAGAAATAAAAAAGCAAGATTTAAGTGTATATTTAGGATCTATACTTTTAACCACTTCAATATTACAACGATAGAACATAACAGTCTTGCAACCCAAGGGGATCGGAGTAAGATCAATTCTGGATCCAAACTAGTATAAAAACATCAGGTGTTCAATCTCCTTAGTACACTTATCTTATTCATTACTTTTTACTTACTATTTAGTCGAGAGCTAAAATAGTTAGTTAACAAAAAAAGTGAAAGGGATTAATTCACCCCCCCCCCCCATTATGTACTCTCATCTTTAATATAAACATGGAAATATCCATCTTAAGATATTGGAAGAAGTGCATAAAAAAGATATGTGGTCAAGAGTTGTATAAAATTTGCTGAACCTTTAGTTAAAAAAAAAACACAGACGTAAGCTTTTAGTTTGTGAAGATGAGTGCCCCTAAGTTAGAACTTCACGTATCCTTTTTTAAGGTTTCAACTCTCTATATACAACTATGTCTCAGTGTTAATCAAATTAAGAACACTATACGAACTTTCACCAATAAATTTAAAAACACCTCATTCAATATTATCATTTATATAAGTATGAAAAATATAGTGAATTAGCGATGGATGTAGGCTATAATATATGGATACAACATTTGCCTAAGTTATTTTAATCCTAGATATTATTTCTGGATCGGATTATTCCTCTGCCGTTATTAATTAAAAGGATACTTTGTTGACAAAAATGATAGCTCTAAAGCAATGGGAGGATATTTAAGAAACAAAATGGTTGAATAAGGAATATGTCATAAGAGGAATAAAAGTAGAGATAATGAAAAAATTAGTGAAATTTTCTTCTAATCTCAGTTACACATTGAGGCATGAACTGGAGGGCTTGCATCCACAATCTTCTATAGTAAAAATGTATCAACAAAATTTAAAAAATGATCTTTATAGAGCCGTGGGTAAAGTATCTTTGTTGTATGTGGTGGAGTGTTAGCTAGTCAAGAACTCCATTGTTAAGAAATTGTATGTTGTAGTAATGAGGATATTGATATGGATGTGTGGGTATACAAACAGTGATAAAATTATCAATGAGGATATTTAGGATATTTTGGATAAGGAAAGATTGACCACCATGGTGGACAAGATGAGGGAAATAAGGTCGAGATAATTTATACATGTGAAAAGAAGATGCACAAATGCCCCAGTTAGGAGATGCACAAATGTCCTAGTTACGAGATGTTATGCAACGACCTGATTTCCGTCATTATGGAAAAACCAATTGGGAAAGAATTTGAGCCAGAAACTTTTTCGTAGTAACTTGGAATTTCCCAACCTAGTCCAGATTTGGACGAAATCAGAGTCATTAAGATGTAGGTAAATCTTGTAATAAATGAGAGATCTATTAATAAATTTTATTACATGAGTGGATAGTTGAGACGTTAAGAATCCCGTACGACTCTACGGAATTGAATTCGGGTGAGTAGAACTCCCGGAATCGATCTTAATGCTAAGGGTATTTTCTGAGCGTCGTTGGTTAGAGGTATGTTGTGAAATGGAGATTTTGGAATTTCCAAAATATGCTCTCTGTTTTGTTCCAGCCGCTTTGGCGCTGGATTTTCTCTGCTCTGGCGGGGCCCGCCACTACAGCGGGGTGACGTTCGTTGTGGTGGGTTCGACGCGAATTAAAGTCGTTAATAAATCTCTAAATGACCTCATTATGCACTTTTTTATTTTTAGAGCTAAGGAACGAACCTCATGTGACTCCTACTCATTTTTCACCATTCTTGAGGCTAAAGGTTAGCTTTTCACTCCGCGAATCCATGTTTCGATCAGTAGAACGTAATAAAATGGGTGAATATTGATGGGGGAGGATTTTGTTATAGATTATATGGTGGAAACAACCCTAATTTAGATAATTGGGATCATGGGTTTGATCTAGGGTTCATAGAATTATTAATAATTCAGGTAATTAGTAATTGTTTATTGATTCCCGTGTTATCATGACTGTTTGTAGACCAAGAACAAGCGGAAAGAATCCGGAAAGGGAAGATTCAAATGCCTTAGGGGATTCAAGCTTGGATTCGAGGTAGGTGATGGTTGTGATTCTAGGATTGTGTGATGTATGTTTTTTCTTGCTTCATTATGATACGTGTATGCATGCGAATGTTGAATTATTGATCACACTTGTTGTAAATGAGGGTAATTGAATAATTGTATGCGATGAATCACCTATTGTTGTATGATTGTGAGAATATACATTGTGATTTTGATTGTGGTTTGCTGAATGGGCGGGTGTCACGATTCGACACACACTAACAGGATCGGTTGCCACATTCCGGCATAAATATGGGATCTATTACCACGTTCTAGCATAAATATGGGATCGGTTGCCACGTTCCGACATAATTATGGGATCAGATACTATACGTTCTGATATGCTAACTGTTTGGGTTTGGGTTCCATGAGAGGACCATTGAATTGGGTTCCGTGAGAGGATCATTGAATTGTGTTGTGTATCTACTTGTGATGAGTTCGTTCATATTTAATGTTGATTGATATTGAAAGACGGTATGTTGCTCTAAATTGATATAACTGTGATATGTGAGAATTGTGAAGTTATTCATTGTTCGTATATATTGATGATATTTCATATGTTCGATATGTGCATGTGATTATATTGTTGTATTGATTAATGTATGTTACACTTATTGGGATAGCAGTGTGATCCTACCAGTACACAGTGGTTGTGTACTGATACTGCACTTCCTCTTATTTTTCTTGGGTACAGGGCATCTTCCGGTGGCTATTGACAGACCTCGTTTAGAAGATCAATGATCGCCGATTTGAATTCAAGGGTGAGACTGTTCTTCCAGGCTGCCTTGAGTTCTCTTTTTGTCTAGTCCATCATATTCGGACTTAGACTAGTTCTTTAGATGATTTTCTCGTTTAGACTTATGAATCTTGTTAGAGTTTTTGGTACATTGACTTTCAGATTCTAGGGGTTGAATCTCCGCATTAGTTTTGTTAGTTATTTGTTTAAACCTTGGAGTTTATGGAAACTATGTATAATTTATGCATTTAAACCGGCTTTTGTATCTTTAAATGCCTTGGTTTTCATAAAATTTGTAGTTTGGGTTGTAGTAATGGTTCTCCCACCGGAAGATTTTTGTGGGTGCCAAGCACGACGGTTTGGGTCGTGACATGTTAGAGGTTGACTATATTAGATATTAGGTGAGGTAAAGGCAGATCGAAAAAGTATCGGGTGAGGTATTACAAGTCCGGGAAGTATTCATTGCATGGAAGTATTTCTATTTGGCATCAAGTGCATATAGTATTTAAAGAGCTTATGAAAATCAATTGATCAATATAAAAGATTATGATATTTTAGTTACACAATATAGGAAAAGAATATCATTATGTTTTAGGATTTTTGAATCATAGTATGATGTCCATGTTATTAAGGGTACTTATGTATTTTCTTAATTTAGTTAACCCTAGTAGTATATATAGAATAGGATTGGTACTACTGTGGTAGACAATATTTTTCGGTGACTACTCTAGGAGGTGAGTTTTATGGGTTGTATCTTTTTCTCTCTATTGGATCTTTCTTGAATATATTTTGGTAAGATTATTTATATATGAGTTGAATTTAATCTTGTAATAACTTGTTCAAATTAGGAAGTTGTATTTTAATTACTTCAAAAGAGGCATTGTTTATCTTTTTTCTTTATCTTTGACAGGTATTTTCTTGCATCTTTCTTCTTTAATTACTTCAAAATATCTATAATGTCTGAGGGATTTCAAATCTGAAATTTGGGTTCATTTGGGATAGCTTTGAGCAATCTTTGAGTTAAAATTCAGACCTAATTCGAGGAAGAAGACGAAGATTTCAAAAATAGCCAGATTTGTGAAAAATATGAAGTGGGTGTATTAAATTCCTGTTCTTATCAGTAAAATTTTGAGGAGATTATGTGGATTTTATGGGGGACTTCCAACTAGATTTTGTCAAATAAATTGAGCAAAAATGTGAGAATCTTGAAGAACAATGCTTCAATTCCTAAAATTTCAGAAATAACGACTTTTCTGTTGTGACTACTTTGTTGTCTAGGTTTGACACTTACTCTTTTAGTTCTTGTTTTTCTTATTCTTCTCTTACATTTTATAATTAGATTACATTTAATATTATTTCTTGCTAGCGTTATCTAGTTTTGCGTTTCTATTTCATTTCATTGCAATTCGTTTCATACTTTTCTCTTTTAGTTGTGTTATGTGATTATTTTATTCCTAGTTCTGTATTGTTTTTTTCTTTGTTAGTGACATAAATGCCATTATGAACCAATACTCGTAAGCTTACTTTGACATTATTTGACAATGTAGAATTATGAAGAGACTAAGGGATACCCTTGAGCGGTGAAATCATTTGAGCCTGGGTCTAAATCCTGTGACTTTTGAGTGTATACTCCAGTGGAAATAAAAATGAGTGCAATAATTTGAGTGCTACATGTGAGAGAGTGACTTGTGCGGTTTATTATTTTTACTAACAAATTTTTGGTGTAAGAAAGAGAAAGCATGAACCTAATGAAAATTTGACTAAATATGAAGTTATTGTTCAGGGATACAAGAGTGGTTGCACTTTTTGATGCACCTTAGGTGTAGATAAATTGTGCTGTATCAACTTCGTGGATGTATCTTTTGTTTTGCTATTGGAGATACCATGTAGTATAAAATTGAGAACACCGTAAAACAGAATAGTCCCAAATAGAGAAAGAAAGAGAAAATTATATATTTCCATCGGACAAATTTGGGTGGGTAGAAGGTCATAACCAGTCCAAAAACTGAATTACTACTAATGTTCACTATATATGTGAATCTGGTGGTTTCTCTTGCAGTCACATGCTTTTCAATTTGGTTACATTTCAGAGACAGCCCTACTTTCTTCTTCAGAGTGTTGGAGAAGCCTTCCCAGTATCAGTGAAGGCTTCTCCAACACTTTGAAGCAGAGAGTAGGGCTGTCTCCGAAATTTAACCAAATTGAAAACTCTATGAGTGTAAGAAAAACCACTAGATTCACATATATAGTTAACATTTGTATGAATTTGGGTTTTGGATTGGTTGGGAACTTCTAACCGCTCAAATTTATCCTCGGGATATGTATGATGTCCGCCTTCTCATAGTACATGGGACTCTTCTGTTTTACAGTGATCTCAATTTTGGTACAAAGTTAATCCAACAATTTAAGTAGAGTCTTTCAAACTTTACGATGCCAAGCTAAAAGTTGAAGTGAAGAGTCATTCCAATGACTCAACGGGAATCCTCAGACCCTATTGCACTCCAATGAAATTAATAAGAGAAAACATAAAGAGAGAAATCAGGTAGTGAATAGTGGCAACTCAAGATATTAAAAAGAAGAAGATATTTTGAAAGAAGTGAGCAAGTGGATACAAGAAAACAATAAAAGATAGTTGAAAAATGAGAATGAATTGTCACAAGGAGAAATGAAGAAAAGTGAGGCAAGTAAGAGGAAACAAGATGAGATACGAAAAAAGCTAGAGAGTGTGAGTAAAAAGTTTTCTTATTCTATGACTAACTTTTTAAATGATTGTTTTTCACAGGAGCAACCTACTGACAAAGGAGCAACTTGCTTCTAGAACTGAGAACTTTAATCCTTTCAGATAAGAAACCAAGGGAAGGATGGGGAATCCAGTCGGAGAATGGTCCAGAGATAAGAAATTAGGATCTGATTGGAAATCCACATCCACAATTTTATAAAAGTAGCCTGAAAGTTGTTGGAATTAAATACTTTGCTGGTGTGCTACTAACGGACTAACTATCCAATGATTACATTCATTGGACGCTGACCTAAACTTCATCAATGATTTACCAGGAAGGAAAGGCAATACATGGTTCATAGCCACATCTTTGATCTTTATGTCTTCTCTCCTAGTGTAGTCTGCATGTAATTTAGATTTCTCGTTCCATTCCTGCTTATAAGCAACAACCTTAAAGTCGTCCTCTGGAACCTGCAATCCAAGACAAAATAGGTATTGTAATCAGATGAAAGAGATATACACATATCATTTAGACAATTACAAGTCAAACACATACTAGTTGGTGTCAGTCCCATGAAATACTTATTTCTACTCCTGTCTATATAGGTTGGGCACTTTCAACATGTTCACTTACAAAGGCTCATTTAAATAGTGTTTTCCTTTTTTTTTTTGCGAGATGTTGATGATTACACTGTTTAAATGATCCTTTGTAAGTGAAGATGTTCAAAGTGCCCGACCTAAATAGAGAGGAGTAGAAATAAATGTTTCATGGGAATGATACCAACTAGTATGAGTTTGAGCTGTAATTGTCTAATTGATATATATATATATATATCTCTTTCATCTGATTACAATACCTCTTTCGTCTTGGATTGCAGATTCCAAAGGACAACTTTAAGGTTGTTGCTTATAAGCAGGAATGGAACGAGGAATCTAAATTACCTGCAGACTACACTAGGAGAGAAGACATAAAGATCAAAGATGTGGCTATGAACCATGTATTGCCTTTCCTTCCTGGTAAATCATTGATGAAGTTTAGGTCAGTGTCCAATGAATGTAATCATTGGATAGTTAGTCCGTTAGTAGCACACCAGCAAAGTATTTAATTCCAACAACTTTCAGGCTACTTTTATAAAATTGTGGATGTGGATTTCTAATCGGATCCTAATTTCTTGCCTTTGGAACATTCTGCAAATGGAGTCCCCCATCCTTCCCTTGGTTTCTTGCCTGAAAGGGTTAATAGAAAACCATCATTATTTGTTTTGTACATATTCTTGAAGAGGATGATAACAAGGAAAACTTAGCAAGGAAACAAATTCATGAATTCAATGAATCAAATAAAGATAAGACTACTTTTTCAATTGAGAAAGAAAGCTTTATTTTATAAACTAAAGATAAAGATTGTTCTTTATGTACTTATCAAGGTAAAAAATACTTATCCCAACCCTCTAGTTATTTTAAATAAACTTTCCAGAGACTTGAGTATGAAATTTAAACAATCTCTTTGTGAGGTCGCTTTGTATTAATATGCAAATAGACTATGACGATACACTAGTTGCTTATGGTTGTGGATCTAAATTTATTGTTGATTCTGATCTTAGAAAGTTTAAAGTAAGTGTTATGTGAAGTATGGAGAAAAATGTGGTACAAAGTGTTTCTTTAAATTCTTGTGATAAAGGTAAATTTATTTCTTCTTTAGCTACTAAGAACACAAAAAATGCGATTGACGATAAATGCCTCTTTCCTAGTGAAATTTATTGTTACAATTCTTTATCTTGTAAGGACGGGAATGTATTTTGTGATAGTCCTCTTAAAATTGAGCATGAAAATTGTAATGATATGATTTTTAGCCTAAGGAATGTAAAAATGTCAAAATATTTTTACAATCATTTATTTTTGTAAAAAATTCAAGAAGGTTTGAAAAGTGATCTTTTTGTAGATAATGCAAGTCATTCTTTGAGTTGTCCTAATGTTTATAGTGTTATTCACATACATCGTAATTTAAAAATTGATAGAGTTATTCACATAGATCGTAATTTAAAAATTGAGTTCAAAGATGTGAACACTATTGATGAAGTCCAATTGAATGATTCATTCCCTTTTTATTAGTGTTCACTTGATAAAAGTGATCATAGTACATTGCATGCAATTGACGCGATATAGATCTGTTACACTCTCAAGATGATATTTTAATTGAATTATGGTTTTGTTTAAAAACAGCTTTTGGAATATATTAAACAAGAATTGTAGTGTATATCAGATGATGAGCCCGCTTTATTTATGCCTTATGAATACTTACCGTTAGCTCTTTTTTTGAATGAGCTTTAATCATTTTCAACTATTTGAGATTTGTATAGCAAGTTTTTACTATGTATAACACTTCATACTCTTCCATGAGAGAATTCCTTCAATTTTTGTTAATAATATGAAAGCTAACAAAAACAATACACAATAAATTTCATGTACATAATGTTCAACAAAAAGAGTTATTTACTTCGTATCTTTCTTAAGGATATATTCATCTCTAAATAAAATATTAGTAGGTTTGCATTTTTCAATGAGTTGTAGATTCAAATTATGTCATTCCGCTGCAATGAAATTGTTTCTATCTGATATGTTACAATGAAATTGTTTGTTGTTTGTTTTCCTATTCCTGAGATTTTGTTTGTTTTTAACTATGTCAACTACAATGCAGGTCAAGATTAGATTATATTTTGATAGGGGTATGCAATGTTTGGTTATAATTTTATTTTATTATGGTAATATTATTTTCTATGTATTCTTTAGAATGATTTCCCTAATATTTATTATGTTTCCATTACTTTTGTTTTCTCATTGTAAATTTGTTTTGATATGCGTACTTGAGTGGAGAATCTTTATAAAAAAAACTTTTACCTCTAGCAAAGGTGGATCCAGGATTTTAACTATTGATATTGTTAATGAATCTATTATTATTAGCTATAACTGTTGGACAACTATATGCACAACAGAATCATAGAAGAATCATACTGCTTATATGAATGATAGATAACCAATAATGTTTATGCTAGAACGCATATAATAATGTTAGAGCACATAAAATTACTGAAATTTCATTCAAGAATTACCTGTTGAAGTGTGAGCAGATACTTTCAAAAAAATCCACAAGTTAAATAGACCTTCAAGGGAATCCACAAGATATGCAACAAATTTGCAGTCTTCTACAATGATCCCTAGTTCACATCCAAACTCTCTCAATACTTGGGTGGACAAGTATTGTATAGATAACTGATTACTTTTCTAGGTTAGAAGAACCCCTATTTATAGACTTTTCTTCCTAGTCCAAAACGGAGAAGAAAACACACGTTATTTTGTTCCTCTTTATCTAGAAAATAGGATTCTAACTTTTAGTTAAATACAAACACAATATGGACCACATAATTATTTACTGCGGCTTCCTATTATGAAAATAATTTCAAATATTTTATTTGAATTGTTCTTATCATAATATATTATAAATTATTCCACTAGAAATTTGTAATTGCACTCCTCTGTTTATATTTCGAAATTTCCCATTAAACACTTCTGTGATTCCCCATGTTAAGGTTACAGATAGTAATCAATAAATTAAATTACTAACGAATTTAATTCAATGATTAATTTCCTTAAGAACACTCTTTTACTTATTTCATATATTGGATTCAAAAATCCACTTGCAAGGTTTGACACGATGAAAACTTATAAACTTCTCACAAAAGACATACTATAAATGTCTATATCGAGACATGGATTCTATCAACTAACTTATTATTTCACCAATATATATTATTATAATCAAATCTACCAGGTATATTGACCTATGTTAGAATCTCACCTTTTAAAAAATCAAAATTATATTTAATATATATACATATCATAATAGTTATATCGGGATTAAAAATATAAGTACATTTAACAGTTTAGAGAATATGATTTTGTCAGTCAGTCTAAAGCAACTATCTCAACTCGGTCTCGTTCAATGAATACAAAATACACTAGCATAAGAAGTTGGAACTACGTTGTTCCCATAATCAAGATAAATTATATATAATCTTATCCTACAATCGTATGATGATATGTCCAATTTCTATCCTAAATTGTGAACAAAAAACTTTATATTTATAAGAACCGATGGTTTAATCCTCTGTATATAAGCTAAAACTCTAGACACTAAATCATCTACTATTTGAGTAAACAGACACCATAAATGAATATATGATCTACTAAAACATAATAAATATTATTAGATAATAAATATTGTATCTTCACATATGGTTAATAGTATATATCACAACAATCTCCTACTTAGACTTTTAACTGTCACAATTGTTATAATACACTATATCTAATAAATGCATGGTTAATAGTATATACCCTAACAATCTCCCATTTAGATATTTAATCTTTAAAATTGATATAATATTATTTCTAAACACATGATTAATGATATATACTCAAACAATCTCCCACATAGACTCTTAACAATTCATTTATAACTTTCACCCGCAGTCATTTAGTGCTTATCAAAAGAGGTTTTACCAAGTTGTTTTTTCATGCAATTTCATATAGTAGTGCTTCATCGTAACTAATTGATTTTGTACTATAGCTTGAGGGACCTTATCATAACTGTAACACCTCGGTATTTAAAAGAGATAACAATAGAAAGAACTAAATCGGAAATAGCAAAATTTGAATATTTTGCAAGTTAGTCATAGGTTATGAGTTTTGGGTCAACTTCCTACGACCATATCTTTAAATATAGGATGAGTTAGATGGCCCATAATATATCAAATGAAATTTCTTGGAAATCTCTTTCCAACGCCACCTAGATTGCTAATTTTCGAGCTCGTATGAAGGAGATATACTCGTTTGAAGTCAGGTTGTCCATATAGGGAAAGTTACCCAAGAATATGAAAGGCATTTTGGTCTTTTCCTTATCCAATCAACTTAAAATGATTTTAATAAATAATTAGGGTCTAAACATATGTGGTTCAGGTGTACAAATACTAATTTAAGCTAGGGCTCTGAGAAATTCAAGAAGAGGAGAAAAGGAGGAAAGTCAAGATGTTCTTCAAGATTTCTTGTAAATCGAAGTTTGTTTCCTCCAAGGGTTTAATACCTAAAAGGTATGTGAGTTCTCATAGTATTAGGTTTGTTTACCCACACGACAATCATATTATTTTCAGCGTAATTTCGTTCTTGAATGTTGAAGGATTAGAGTTCTTGATTAGTGTTCTTGAAGTTTTGTTTTCGTTCTTGAATTAGGATGGATTTGATGATATTTTGAGGTAATCGTTTTTAGTTTAAGAGTTGTTTTTAGTAGATTCTCATGTGCTTATATTGGGTAATTGAATCTAAGAAGAAATTGAGATAAATAATCGATTCTAGATGAATTAGTATCAGAAAACGATAGGAAAAATTCATCGGGATAATCTGAGGAAGGGGTGGAGCGATGCGCCCCAGATGCGCCAGAAGGTTTGGTGTGGCATGCTAGCAGTGCAAAATTTTGGACTCTTTGAACTTATGGGAATGGCACCCCGCACTAGCAGTGCGCCATTATCTCCTACGACCACCCTTTTTCCATTGTTTTACCCGTCTAAGTTCTTTTAATGTATACCTTCAATTCATATTGATTCTAACTACTCTAAACTACTTCTAAACATCCAAAAATCATTCACAATGTGAATCATAACCTTGAATTAAGAATTTAAATTAAAAGTAGAGCTAAGAGTCAAGTCTTGAGAGTTCTTTGAATTATTTTAAGAAGTCTTTTTTACAAATTATTTTAAACTTGTTTTAAGAATTGAGCATTGGGTTGAGGAAGAGTAAGAGTTGAGTTCATTTTCTCTAAAATGATATATGGGAACTAAGTATTCCAAAGATAAATGTTTTTTACATTTAAGATGAGAAGAAACACTGATTTCCAAAGAGTTCATGAACAATTTTTAGTATTATCTCTTTTTGGAGAAACCTTTTGAGAAATAATCTCAAATATGAGAAAGAGGAAATGTTTTCTTTAAAACATAATGAGCTAAGTATATTTTGGTAGTAGTAGTGAGCATTGATATGGTGGAGAGTTCTAACAAGTCACAACCCACAAAAACCATGTAGCCTACGTGGGTAGACAAGGGTCGTAGTTTTTAGATGATTCCTTTATTTCTTTTAGCAAAGACTAGTTTATCCACTTAGTTAAGGAGTTCTATACCCCAACAAAGTATAGGATAGTTCTGCAAGTGTGGGCTAGGTGTTGTATCATCACACAGCTCATAGTGATGGTTATCGGTTAGAGAATCTCCCAAACAAAGTTAGTTTGTATTTTTGCATACAAATAGAGTTTATATTGTATTTTCTAATACGTTGAGTTTTTATCTACTGTTTTATAGGTTTTGTTTATACTGCATTATTTCTATTGCTTTAGATTGAAATGAGTTGTGTTGAGTTGAGACGAGGTAAGTGTTCAGTTCCAGTTCAAGCTTATATCTTGTTTTAGATTTCCTCTCACATGCTCGTACATTCCATGCAGTGACGCCATTTGGCCTACATCTTTTATGATGTAGATAAAGGTAACCACGATCAGCATCCTTCGTTGATCCTGTTGAGTTCTAGAGTATTGGTGAGCCTCCTTGCTTCTAGATTATCCCTTATTTATTTGTAGTTATTTCAGTTGTTAGGATGATCGGGGGTCTTGTCCCGACATCCCTTATAGAATTAGAGGCTTCATAGATAGATATGCACTAGTTCATGAGTCTTTTCATTATCAGTTGTTTATGTTGAGACCTTAGATGCCTCTTTTGTCAAGTTAAATATTTATTTAAACATTTCTGGATTTATCTTTTGAGAAATTTGAGTTATATTTTACTTTTTAATGTAAATTTAATATGAGTAAGTCTTTCTGTAGGAGTTAAGCCAGGTCAAGGGTTCGCTTGGGGCCATCAATGGTTGTCGAGTGCCGACCACATCCAAGGTGTAGGCCTGGGGTGTGACAAACCTGGTTTCAAGCATACAGTTCAAGAGTCCTAGGGTGTCTATGAAGTCGTGTTTGTAGAGTCCTAGTTATCGGTTTGAAGTGTGCCACATATATAATAAGGAGGCTGCGACATTTTCGAACTATCTCAATTCTTTCATACTCTTTTTGTACGATATAGTTTACCTTTATAAAAGTTTCTTTCTAATTCGTTCTTTCGTGTATCTTTTAGATCATGTGTCCACGAAGAGGTGTTCAAGGTCGTCTTGCTAGGAGGACGGTTGAGGATCAAGGGGTCCCGAATGCACCAGAAGTTCAACCCTAAGAAGAGGTCACAAATGTTGGGTTCCGGGATGCTATCCGAATGTTGAGCCAAGAGGTGACCAACCTAGCTGGTCAACAAAGAGCAGTTCATACGGAATTTGGCTATGGAATCTATTTTTTTCTAGACAACCTCGTATGGATGTTTTGTCTACTCTGTTGAGTCCAGAATATTGAATTTGATAGGTTAACATATCTTTTTTGCATTGACAGGGTTCTGAATGAATTATGACATTCTTCTCACTTTGTATCTCCTTCTCACACGCAAAATCAAACAACCCTCTTTTATCCTAGGTTTTATACAAGAATTTTCCTCTGACCTTTCAAGTATTCCATATGGTATGATTATAACATGCTTTCTGGAGGAAAATAATGTGACTTTCAGATGTATCTCATATTATTGGTAAACGATGCTATAACTCTAGGGATTTTGATAGAATCGGGTACACTCGTTCTACCAACTCTTAGGTCCTTAAATCTGACTTAAATGTTGCTGGTGTTTCTGGCCAAGGATATACCTAGAATTCCTTTTTTCTCAAATCATCCACCATCCCTCAGTTTTGAATCTAAAATGTTAGAAGACATTCTTTCAAAAGTTTTTGAGATTCATGGTAAATTTGAATAACTTAAAGATCTTTTTCAAGCCTCTAACTTTTAGATGGATAACCTCAAAGAGACTACTGAAAGAGTAAGGGACACTGCAAAGGAAACATGTGTTGATGTGGTGAAGATTCATCTATATCTAGATCATATCATCAAGGAGGTTCTCAAAGTAGCAAATCGTGTTCAAGAAAGCACTGGCGTTACTGCTACATCTATTTCCCATCAATTTTCCATCTTGAAGACTGCCACTGTCATCTGTCAACACTCTCTCTTATTTTCTTGTAATTTCTTGGAAATCATTGTCAATGGTTGTTGTTAAGACTTTATGCGCATTATTATTTGGTAATATTTTTGGAATAATATGTTATATGGCATAAGCAAAATTAGTTGAATATTATGTTTTTTGTTTGATATGAATTGCTTCTATTTGCTTGTCTGGTTCCTTTCTATGTGTATACATGTATCTTGTGCTATATTTGATTTGTTCTTCTCTTTTTTGATGTCAAAGGGGGAGAATTACAGCCAAACAACCAATAACTAACTCAGGGGAGGTAAACTATGCTTGATAGTCAACTGAGATTGTCAATTCACAAATTCATAAACTCAGGCTGAGAAAACTATCAAATCTCTTCAAAAAGAAAAGTTGACTATAAATGATAAATTGTCTTCATCAAAATGAGGGATATTGTTTGTGTTAATTTTTTATGACGTATGTGCAGGACGACAATTCTAAATGTCAAGCTACCGAGAAAAATGAAGGATGGAACAAAATCGCGGACGGGTAATTATCTATTAGCGGACAACTCATTGACCAAAGATCTCGAAGGAAAGCTAAAAAGGAAAATATCAATAGAAGCAGGTTCTGAGGATTATAAATTGATATTAACCTTATATGAAGAATGTTAAATTAAAAGGAGATGTTGTAATACAAGCAAATCAAGGAAGAACTCAAAGAATGATTGATTGACCAATCCTCGTAAATTCTTTTGAAGATTACCAAAGTATTTTTATACTTTAACTTATTCTTGGAAACATGATTTCCTATCCTTTTCCAAGGATCAAATTATTTGGGTTGCCTTTACCTTCAAAGAACCCTTAATCGTCTCTATAAAAAAAACCAAGAAGTTGCTGAAGATTATTATATTTGATGCATGAACCTTCTTAAATTCTCTTGTACCTTTAGCAAATATTGTTTTTCTGATTTAATTTTAGTGTAATAAGAAAAGTGGACAAAAAAATGGTTTGGTGAGGCCTTGTATCAAAATATTGAAATGAAAGTAAAAGAGAGAGTTTGGTGTAGACTTAGGATCTATACTTGCAACCATTTCAATATCACAAAACAAGAACATAACACCCTTGCAACCCAAGGGGACTGGAGGAAGATCAATATTGGATTCCAATCAATATAAATACATCAGGTGTTGAATTTTCTTGGTAATTGGATGCCCTTTCCTTTTCCAAGAATCTAATCTCTTGGGTTGCCTTTACATTCAAAGAAGCCTTCGTAATCTCTATAAAAAAGCAAGAAGTTGTTGAAGATCAATATACTTGATGACTTAACCTTCTTACAATTCTCATCTTCTTTTAGCTAACATTGTTTTCCTGAATGAATTTCTTTGTAACAAAAAAAAGAGAAAAGAGAAAATTAGTTTGGTGAGACCCTGTATCAAAAAATGTAAAAAAAATAAAAAGCAAGAGTTAAGTGTATATTTATGATCTATACTTTTAACCACTTAAATATTACAATGATAGAACAGAACACTTTTGCAACCCAAGGGGACCGGAGTAAGATCAATTATGGATCCAAACTAGTATAAAAACATCAGGGGTTGAATTTCCTTACTACACTTAACTTATTTCTTTACATTTTACGTACTATCTAGTCTATTGCTAAAATAGTTAGTTAACACAGAAGAGTAAAAGGGATTAATTCACCCCCCCCCCCCCATCTTGTACTCTCATCTTTAATATAAACATGGAAATATTTAGATTAATATATTGGAATAAGTACATGAACAAGATATGTGCTAAAGAGTTGTATAGAATTTACTAAAGCTTTAGTTAAAAAAAAAGACAGATGTAAGCTTTTAGTTTGTGAAGATGAGTGCTCCAAAGTTAAAACTTCATATATCCTTTTTTACGGTTTCAACTCTTTATACAACTATGCCTCAGTGTTAATCAAATTAAGAACACTGTATGAACTATCACCAATCAATTTAAAAACACCTTATTCAATATTATCATTTATATAGGTATAAAAAATATAGTGAACTAGGGATGGATGTAGGCTAAAGTATATGGATACAACTTTTGCCAATGGTATTGTAATCCTAGATATTATTTCAGGATCATATTTTTCCGCTAACATTATTAATTAAAAGGATACTTTCTTGATAGAAAATAATCACTCTAAAGCAATGGAAGGATATTTAAGAAATAAAATGGTTGAAAAAGGATTATGTCATAAGAGGAATAAAGGTAGAGATAATAAAAAAATTGTGGAAGTTTCTTCTAATATCAATTACACATTGAAGGCATGAAGAGGAGGGCTTGCATCTAGAGTCTTCTATGATAAAAATGTATCAATGAAATTAAAAAGTGATCTTTATAGAGCCGTGGTTAAAGTATCTTTGTTGTATGTGGAGGAGTTTTAGCCAGTCAAGAACTCCAAGTTAAGAAGTTGTATGTTATATTAATATGGATTTTGAGATGGATGTGTGGGTATATAAGGAGTTATAAAATTATCAATGAGGATATTTAGGATAATTGGGATAAGGAAAGAGTGACCCCCATGGTGGACAAGATTAGGGAAATAAGGTTGAGATAATTTGTACATGTGAAAAGAAGATGCAAAAATGCCCTAGTTAGGAGATGCACAAATGTCCCAGTTAGGAGATGTTAGAGGTTGATTATATTAGATATTAGACAGGTAAAGGCAGATAAAAAAAGTATTGGGGTGAGGTATCACAAGTTCGGGAAGTAGTCATTGCATGGAAGAATTTCTATTTAGCATCAAGAGCATATAGTATTTAAAGAGATTATGAAAATCATAGAACCAATACAAAATATTGTGATGTTTTAGTTACACAATATAGGAAAAGCATATCATTATGTTTTAGGATTTTTTAAATCATAGTATGATTTCCATGTTATTAAGGGTATTTATGTATTTTCTTAATTTAGTTAACCCTAGTAGTATAAATAGAATAGGATTAGTACTATTGTGGTAGACAATATTTTTCGGTGACTACTCTAGTAGGTGAGTTTTATGGTATGTATCTTCTTCTCTCCATTGGATTTTTCTTGAATATATTTTGGTAAGATTATTTATGTATGAGTTGAATTTACTCTTGTAATAACATGTTCAAATTAGGAAGTTGTTCTTTAATTATTTCGAAAGAGGCACTGTTTTCTTTCTTCTTTATCTTTGATAGGTATTTTCTTTCATCTTTCTTCTTTAATTACTTCAAAATATGTAGAATGTCTGAGGGATTTCAAATCTTAAATTTGGATTCATTTGGTATAGCTTTCAACAAGTTTTGTGTTAAAATTCAGACCTAATTCGAAGAAGAAGATGGAGATTTCAGAAATAGCCCGATTTGTGAAAATTATGAAGTGGGTGTATTAAATTCCTATTCTTATCAGTAAAAGTTTGGGAAATTTCGTGGATTTTATGGGGGACTTCCAACTGGATTTTGTCAAATAAATTGAGCAAAAAAATGAGAATCTTGAAGAACAATGCTTAAATTCTTGAAATTTCAGAAATAACCACTTTTGTGTTCTGACTACTTTGTTGTCTAGGTTTAACACTTACTCTTTTAGTTCGTGTTTTTCTTATTCTTCTCTTGCATTATATAATTAGATTACAATTAATATTATTTCATGCTAGCGTTATATATTTTGTGTTTGTATTTCATTTCATTGCAATTTTTTTCATACTTTTCTCTTTTAGTTGTGTTATGTGTTTATTTTATTCCTAGTTCGATACTGTTTTTTTCCTTTGCTAGTGACATAAATGCCATTTTGAACCAATACTCGTAAGGTTACTTTGACCTTATTTGAGATTATAGAGCTATGAAGAGATTAGGGGATACCCTTGAGTGGTGAAATCATTTGAGTTTGGGTCTAAAGCATGTGACCTTTAAGTGTATGCTCCAGTGCAAATAAAAATGAGTGATACAGGTGAGAGAGTGACTTCTGCGATTTATTATTTTTACTAACAAGTTTTTGTTGTTAATTATGTCTTACACTATTCTACTTCTTATAGAGATTATTGTGAAGAGTTATATAATAATTATAGTAGGGATTTTACAAGAAAGAGAAAGCATGAACCTAATGAAAATTTGACTAAATTTGAAGTTATTGTTGAGGAATACAAGATTGGTTGCACTTTTTGTAGCACCTTTGGTGTAGATAAATTGTGTTATATCAACTTCGTGGATCTTTCTTTGGTTGAGTTTTGGAGATACCTTGTAATATAAAATTGAGAGCACCGTAAAACAGAAGAGTCCTAAATAGAGAAAGATAGAGAAAATCATACATTTCCAAAGGACAAATTTGGGTGGGTAGAAGGTCATAACCAATCCAAAAACTGAATTCCTACTAATGTTCACTATATATGTGAATCTGCTGGTTTTTCTTGCACTCATAGGGTTTTCGATTTGCTAACATTTCAGAGGCATCCCTTATCTCTTCTTCAAAGTGTTGGATAAGCCTTCCCAGTGAAGGCTTTTCCAACACTTTGAAGCAGAGAGTAGGGCTGTCTCTGAAATGTAACTAAATTGAAAACCCTATGAGTGCAAGAAAAACCACCAGATTCACATATATAGTTAACATTTGTAGGAATTTGGGTTTTGGATTGTTTGGGAACTTCTAACAACTCAAATTTATCCTCGACAAATGTATGATGTCCGCCTTCTCGTGGTATGTGGGACTCTTCTGTTTGACGGTGATCTCAATTTTGGTAAAAAGTTAATCCAACAATTTAAGTAGAGTCTTTGAAACTTTAGTGATGTCAAGCTAAAAGTTGAAGTGAAGAGTCATTCCAATGAATCAAAGGGAATCCTCGGAGTCTATTGCACTCCAATGAAATAAATAAGAGAGAACAGAAAGAGAGAAATAAGGGAGTGAATAGTGGAAACTCAAGATATTAAAAGGAAGAGGATATTTTGAAAGAAGTGAGGGAGTGGCTACAAGAAAACAATAAAAGATAGTTGAAAAATGAGAATGAATTGTCACAAAAAGAAATGAAGAAAAGTGAGGAAAATAAAAGGAAACAAGATGAGATAAGAGAAAAGTTAGAGAATGTTAGTAAGAAGATTTCTTATTATAAGACTAACCTTTTAAGTGATTGTTTTTCACATAAGCAACCCGCTTCTAGAACAGAGAACTTTAATCCTTTCGGGCAAGAAACCAAGGAAAGGGTGGGGGAATTCATTCGCAGAATGGTCCAGAGATAATAAATTAGGATCTGATTGGATATCAACATCCACAATTTGATAAAAGTAGCCTGAAAGTTTCTGGAATGAAATACTTTGCTGGTATGCTTCCAACAGACTAACTATCCAATGATTCCATTCATTGGACACTGCTCGAAATATCATCAATGATTTACCAGGATGGGAAGACAATACATGTTTCATAGCCACATCTTTGATCTCCATGTCTTCTTTCCTAGTGTAGTCTGCAGGTAATTTAGATTCCTAGTTCCATTCCTATTTCTAAGCAACAACCTTCAAGTCATCCTCTGGAACCTGCAATCCAAGACAAAAGAGGCATTGTAATCAGATGAAAGATATATATACATATTAATTAAACAATTACAATTTAAACTCATACTAGTTGGTGTCAGTTCCATGAAACATATATTTCTACTCCTCTCTATTTAGGTTAGGAACTTTCAACATGTTCATTTACAAAGGCTCATTTAAATAATGTTTTCCTTATATTTTTTGCAAGATGTTGATGAATACACTATTGAAATGAGCCTTTGTAAGTGAACATGTTCAAAGTGCCCAACCTAAATAGAGAGGACTAGAAATAAAAGTTTCACAGGAATGACACCAACTTATAGTATGAGTTTGAGCTGTAATTGTATAATTGATATTTATATATCTCTTTTATCTGATTACAATACCTCTATTGTCTTGGATTGCAGTTTCCAGAGGATGACTTTAAGGTTGTAGCTTATAAAAAGGAATGGAACGAGGAATCTAAATTACTTGCAGACTACATTAGGAGAGAAGACATAGAGATCAAAGATGTGGTTATGAAACATGTATTGCCTTTCCTTCTTGGAAAATCATTGATGAAGTTTCTGGCAGTTTCCAATGAATGGAATCATTGGATAGTTAGTCTGTTAGTAGCATACGAACAAAGTATTTTATTCCAGAAACTTTCAAGCTACTCTTTTCAAATTGTGGATGTGGATTTCCAATCAGATCCTAATTTCTTGTCTATGGACCATTATGCGAATGGAGTCCCCCATCCTTCCATTGGTTTCTTGCCTGAAAGGATTAAGAGAAAACCATAATTATTTGTTTTGTACGTATTCTTGAAGAGGATCATAAAAAAGACAACTTAGCAAGGAAAGAAATTCATGAATTAAATGAAGCAAAATTGAAAAGCCTCATGAAGGTACTATAATATCATGCCTACATTTACTTGAAATGAATTGCAACCAAAAGGAAAACAACTAAATGTTTCGTTTGTTGTAGTGTAATGCTAGTAGGCATTTCATAACGTGTGTACTAACGTAACGTTACCATTTGCATATAAAATGAAGCTCGAGAAGGAAATCGTTGCAGCTGAGGAAAGAGCCCCCGGACAACAACGATAATTCTCTCATCCTTATGGACTACAGTAGTATTAATATTTTGTTGTTTGTACTCCATGTTTGTCAATGACATTGGTTTAAAACAATATGTGAACATGTTTCTTTGATATAGTTAGTATTAGAAATCATCAGACATAATTGGATGTATATAGTTGCGTCTTATGGCTTGGTTGATTCATGATTTATGTTTCATCTTTCGTTTGTTTCGGGAAGTCTATTGATCAATGCCAATGCTTTCTTTTTCTCTTAATTCTTTTCTAGATGTGCATATATTATTGTTCATGGATTAACAAAAATATACCTAAAATCCTAAAACGTGTTGTTTTTATTCATTCTAGGCGTCTTTTACTTTTTGCGTATGACACCCATCCCTTTGATATAATCCACTAATTTATAGAAGCTACACTCCTAGAACGTGTTGTTTTTATTCATAAACTAAATAGTCGTTCATTCAGAGGATGTCACAATCTAAACTACCGTTCATTCAGAGGATGTCACGTGTACATGCATATATAGAAAGATAATGATGAGTTTTTAAAATGAATTTCGTTTAAACGAGCTAAAAAATCATAGCTTAAATACTCATTCTAAATTGTATTAGTTTTCGAGACCCACGAGTACTTGGCTGTAGAAATCTTGTAGGGGGAAGGCCATTGCAATTGAATACCTTTAAAAAAATGTGTTATGTCAAAATTAGACAAGTAAAATAGATGGAGGGAGTACTTATCAAATTGGTTTAAGGTCCACTTTCTTTGATTTGTAAGGCCCAAGAAAAAGTAAAATAATTATGGAGACAAGGTTGAGAGAAATTAAATTATAAAAAGGATAATAATTGTGGTAATGTGACACTATAACTTAAGATTAAAAGACCCACATCAGTAAAAATATAGGAGAGATGTTGGGTATAAAGCAAAACTTACCAATTAGTGAAGGGTTTTAAAGCCATGCGGGCCTTGACCCAAAGCGGATAATAGCGGATTGGGCCATTACAAATGGTGTTGACACCTAATTTTGGTATGATATATTTTAAAATTAATATTTTTAAGTATTTCATTCGTTAAACAGTTCAATATACATGTTTTGCAATTAATGCAATTTATTGATAATTATCCTTATTGCTTAAAATATTAGGATTTTTATGCTTAATTTGGTTTATATTATTTTTTCACAGTCGATTGAATACGTTGAAATATTTATTAGTTTTTTATTACCTCATTATTTGTGTTCAATTGAATTTTTTACATGCCATTGGTTACGTTCGTTACATTTTTTCATATTCATTTTATTCGTTACTCTTGTTAATAGTCATATTGATATTTTGCACAGTTCAGAAATTCATTCAAATGTGGATAAGATTTTATACACAGATATTTTATTACCAAGTGGTTTTAGCCCACGGTTTTAAGATAATGGTATTGTACTATTGGTGGTTTTCAATTTTCTGTTTAAGTATTTTCTTGGTCAATAAATTAGGGGTTCTCACGACCCGAGCCTACACCCTAGACGTGGCCGACACTCGAGAACCATTTATGGCCCTCAAGCGAATCCTCATCCTGACTGAATACAAGCAGAAGACTATCTAAAGCATACATAAGCATCAAATTGAAAGAAACATATAAAAACAGTTTGCTAGATCTCAAAACATCACTGAATACTGAGTATGAAACATAAGTTTTAAATGAATTATCTGAAACTGAAGACTCTCCAAAACTATCTATGAAGCCTCTAAAGTATGGAAGGATGAGAGTTGGGACAAGACCTGCGACTCCTCAAGAGAACTACTAGTACCAACTCATAAAAACGGGAGTACTCCGGAAGCAAGGAGGTCTTACTCAAAGGTTGGCGAAATGATCTCAACGAACTCTTGTAAAGGATCCTAAGCACCTGTATCTACATCATTAAAAGATGCAGGTCGAATGACTTCAGTACATTGAATGTACGAGTATGTAATATTGTTGATAACAAATAGCTGAAAGAAAGGACTGCAATAGATAACAATGTACTCAAACTAAATGTCAAGAAATATATGAGTTAAATCATTTAAAACTTTAAAAAATACTTTCTCATCTCTGAACTCAACATACTAAGTGATATATAAAAATACACTTTAACTCTATTTGGGAGATTCTCTAACGGACAACCATCACTATGTGCTACGTGATGATACAACTCCTTGCCCACTCTGCCAGAACTGTCTTATACCTTGTAGGGGTATAGAACACCTCAAATAAGTGGATCCACTAAGCTCTGCTCTAAGGCACTTAGGATTCATCTAAAAAGTATGGTCCTGTACCCATGTTGGCATATATGGTTTATGAGGAATGTGAGTTGTCTGAACTCATGCCATAATGGTGGTCAATACTACTCCCAATAATATATACTCATGCTCAATGTTTAAAAACATATTCTTCCTTTGAATTTCTTAAACTATCCTCTTAAAAGAGGTAACTGCTCTTGAAATATGTTTGAACACATAACTCATTTAGAAATCAAAGTTTAGCTTTTATCAATATAAAAACTGATATCTTGGAAATACTTAGTTCCCTTATACTCTTACTCAATTCATATTTGAAAACTCTTTCTAAAAAATATATCAAAATCATATTGTGATATGATCATCGATGACTCGGGAAGTCATACTGCATAAACATAGATGGTATATTGTAATACCCCGTTGCCTTAAGAGGGAAGGTTGGCAAATTTTGAGAATTTCCATGTGTCACCCGCGAGGGCCAACCACGCCACGTGGTTGGATCAATTCCCCATAGGTGAGCCTCGTGGATAGGCACCATGAAAATTGCCCGAGGTAGTGAACCACGGCCAGGACCCACGCCCCGTGGATGGGTACACGGTCTGTAGTTAGGGAGTTGTGGATGGTCAAATTTCTCTGTCAATAACACGCTTGACCGGGACTGACCGTAGGTCCATCCACGGTCCTCCAGTCATGGTCTCGTGGGTCTGGTGTGTGAAATTATTTTAGGGACTTAAGGGTCTTTTTATATTTTAATTAAATCAATGTGGTGTGATTTTGCCTAAGTCTAGAACACTTATATAAGGATTTTTAACACCCAAAACCCCTCATTCAAGTCATTTACTCAAATCCCAAAACAAAACCCTCTCAAATATTCTCTCTCTAGAAGTTGGAAGAAAAAGAAGCAATTCGATCTAGGTCAAGAACAAGTCTCCCAATATTCAAGCTTTTGTGGGAATTGTGATCAAGTTATGATATCTTTTCATCTATGGATATCTTCCATCCATGGAGTCCCTTAGAATTCCCCCAATTTGATGAAGAATTTCCCAATTTAGCTAGGGTTTCTTCCAATGTTGTGGGTTATGTTGATTATGTATCCAATTGAGTGTATTGTGATTGCTTTTGATTGAATTAGTAGAGTTGCATGTAATTAGAGTGATATTATATTTACCCATGCCTATTCCATGATTATGACTTAGAATTCATATAATTGGGTTGGTGCCATGAAGGGAAACTTTGTGGGTTTAGGCTTGTCCTTATAGAATTGATGAATTATGATTAGAATTGCTTGAGAATGAAGCTTAGATGATGATTATGAGAAATGTCCATATCATGCAAAAACATAGCGGTACGACATTCTTTGACAACTAGGTCGGAAACTCCCTACACAAAGTTGGTCATCTTGGTCATACGATCCGCTACTGTAGAAGGAACATATTTAGATAGTTGAGTGAACCTCAAAGTGTACTCCCTCACACTCATATTCCCTTCCCTAAGGTTGATGAACTCAAGTACCTTGGCTTCTCTCGTCTCAATAGGGAAGAACCTATCAAGGAAAGAACTTTTGAACCTTTCCCATTCTATGGGACCCGCTTCTTCCGGCCTTGCCTCTTTCCATTGGTTGAACCAAATCTGAGCAACCCCTTTGAGTTGATAAGCCGCTAACTCCGCTTTTTCTACCGGAGTCACTCCCATAATAGCAAGTATCTTGTAGACCTCATTGATGAATTCTTAAGGGTGTTCCACAACTTTGGAGTCATAAATTTCTGGAGGGTTCATCCTTGTAAAGTCCCTCACTCTAGCCGCCATTATACCCACATTTGGGTCTAGCCGCCGTTATACCCACATTTGGGTTCATGGGGTTTACCACCACTCTATTGGCTTGGGCCATCACAGCTTGAGCCAACACTTGGAAAGCTGACCTAAACTTCGCATTCGTCACATTCTCAGTCAAAGGATCAATCGGAGCTTGAGGAAGAGTTTGGGGAGGAACTTCATCAATGCTCCCTCCATCCTTCTAGCATTGGCCCTTCTGGTAGTCATATCCTGAAAACCATCGGGTAAGGATTAGGAGAAAGACTATAGAATTAAACTCCATGACACGACTTTAAAGAATGAAGTAGTGAAGTTTCCTAAACATCTAGTAGATTCTCATTCATAAATATGCCGTGGTTCACACTTATGAACAAGACTCTACTTGACATGATTTGAGACATCCTAGAACCATTCTAAACCTTGTGTTCTAATTACCAAGTTTGTCATTACCTAGGGTTGCCCCCTAGATGTAACGAGGTGTATAAGACCCTGAAAGGCTTCATAAAATCCAACTTAGCATATCATAAAATAAAGTAATAGAAATGTGCAGTAATTAAAACTTTTCAATACAATTAAAGTCTTTTATAAAAATGAGTGAATGTCTAACATCATTGTCTCAAATCATCTAGAACAATATGAAATAAGTTTTGGGATGCAGCCCATACAATAGTCCAAAACATAAAGGAAAGACAAGATAGAAAAGGGTGATCACATCCTCGGACACAATGAGGACTCACCAAATCTTCACTTCTTTGATCAACAAGAGAGCTAGCCATGAGTGTGCCAATCTATTTTGGGGGTGCGGAATTCATGACATTTTTGGTAGTGTGGTAGGTAGTGTGGTAGGTGAGGAATTCATGATATTTTTGGTAGGTGTACCATTTTTGGTAGGTGAGGAATTCATTTTATGTTTGGCTAAAGATTTTATTATAATATTCTTTTGCTAAGTGTCTTAATCTTGATATCTCTTTAATATTATTTATGATATTTTCTAGATATAACATATCTTGGGTTCTTAGATACATATATAAATTTTCCTCCATTAATTGTTCTAATAGTTTTATATCTTCCATAGATTCTGTCCAATATTGTAAATATTCGTAGTTCATTTTAATCTGAATCTATTTCTAAATC
>NW_006238974.1:1289309-1292861 GCF_000226075.1 Solanum tuberosum
TACCATTCTATTCTTTCATTATCTAAATATAGATCTTGTAAATCTATTTTATACCATTCTTGATTTAATATATCTTCTAATTCGTAGTCATCAAATATTTTTTCCCATATGATTCTTCTTAATTCAATTATCTCTATACCTTTAAGTATATATAGGATTAAAGTTTCATAGTTTTTTATTATTTCATCATGCATTCATGTAGTAATGTTCTTTATCATGCAAATTTTTATTTTCAATTATTCCTTCCTATCATATTCATAATTGATTAAATTCATATTAGATCATTATGAACCAGATTAGGTGTTTATCATGTTCTCCTGTCACTACTAGCATCGTACTTTAGCGGATAGTTTCTTCTTATCAGCGCCTCAACTTTGTTTACTCCCCTAATGACTTTCCTTGCCTACCGGTTTCAACAATAGGATGGCATAGTATAGAAGTTTTCTCCCTGTTTTCAGTGTGCTAATAAACTAGAGATCAAGATTCAACTAATTCTAATACATAATAACTCACATAAATTTATTCAATCATATATATGATATTCAGGAATATATGAAATTAGTTTTGCATATTTGTTTAACAATATACCTTTCCCTCTTGCTTATCCATGATATCTGAGGGTTGCTCCATTATCTATTAAGTATGAATAGTTTAAATATTTGAGAGAGTGTTTTTATGAAATGGTATCAGAGCTATGGATGAAAAGAAATATAAGAAGAAACATTAAAATAAGAGAGTGTTTTTATGAAGTGTTTTTTGATGCATGAACTTCTTACATTCTCTTCTACTTTTAGCAAATATTGTTTTTCTGAGTGAATTACTGTGTAATAAGAAAAGAGGACAGAAAATTACTCTGATGAGGCCTTGTATCAAAATATTAAAATAAAAGTAAAAGAGAGAGTTTGGTGTATACTTACGATCTATACCTGTAACCATTTCAATATTACAAAACAAGAACATAACACCCATGCAACCCAAAGGGACTGGAGTAAGATCAATATTGGATTCCAATTAGTATATAAATATCAGGTGTAAAATTTCCTTCGAAATTGGATTCCCTTTCCTTTTCCAAGGATGAAATCTCTTGGGTTGCCTTTACATTCAAAGAAGCATTCATCATCTTTATAAAAAGCAAGAAGTTGTTGAAGATCAATATACTTGATGAATTAACCTTCTTACAATTCTCATCTACTTTTAGCAAACATTGTTTTCCTGAATGAATTGCTATGTAACAAAAACAGAGAAAAGAGAAAATTAGTGTGGTGAGGCCCTGTATCAAAAGATGTAAAAGAAATAAAAAGCAAGAGTTCACTATATATTTAGGATCTAAACTTTTAACCACTTCAATAGTAAAATGATATAACAAAATAGTCTTGCAACCCAAGGGGACCTGAATAAGATCAATTCTGAATCCAAACTAGTATAAAATCATCAGGTGTTGAATTTCCTTACTACACTTAACTTAGTTCTTTATATTTTATCTACTATCTAGTCTACTTCTAAAATAGTTAGTTAACAAAGAAAAGTAAAAGGGATTAATTCACCCCCCCCCCATCTTGTACTCTTATCTTTAATATAAACATGGAAATATTTAGCTTAAGATATTGGAAGAAGTACATGAAAAAGATATGTGCTCAAGAGTTATATAGAATTTACTAAACCTTTAGTTAAAAAAAGACAGACCTAAGCTTTTAGTTTGTGAAGATGAGTGCTCCAAAGTTTAGAACTTCACATATACTTTTTTACGGTTTCAACTCTTTATATACAGTTATGCCTGAGTGTTAATCAAATTAAGAACACTATACAAACTCTCATCAATCAATTTAAAAACACCTCATTCAATATTATCGTTTATATAGGTATGAAAAATATAGTGAACTATGGATGGATGAAGGCTATAATATATGGATACAACCTTTGCCAAATGTATTGTCATCCTAGTTATTATTTCTAGAAAGGATTTTTCCTTTGACGTTATTAATTAAAAGGATACTTTCTTGACAGAAAATAGTAGCTCTAAAGGAATGGAAGGATATTTAAGAAATAAAATGGTTGAAAAAGGATTATGTCATAAGAAGAATAAAGGTGGAGATAATGAATGGAATCATTGGATAGTTAGTCCGTTAGTAGCATACCAGCAAAGTATGTTATTCTAGAAACTTTCAGGCTACTTTTATCAAATTGTGGATGTGGATTTCCAATGAGATCCTAATTTATTGTCTCTGGACCATTCTGCGAATGGAGTCCCCCATTCTTCCCTTGGTTTCTTTCCTGAAAGGATTAAGAGAAAACCATCATTATTTATTTTGTGTGTATTCTTGAAGAGGATCATAAAAAGGGCAACTTAGCAAGGAAAGAAATTCATGAATTCAATTAAGCAAATAAAGAGGAGACTATTTTTTCAAGTGAGAAAGAAAGCTTTATTTAATAAAATAAAGATAAAGATTGTTCTTTATGTACTTATCAAGGTAAACAAAAACTTATCCCAACCCTTTAGTTATTTCAAATAAATTTGTCAGAGACTTGAGTATGAAATTTATACATTCTCTTTGTGAGGTTTCTTTGTATTAATATGCAAATAGAGTGTGACCATACACTAGTTGCTTATGGTTGTGGAGCTAAAATTGTCATTGATTGTGATCTTAGAAAGTTTGAAGTAAGTGTTATCTGAAGTATGGAAAAAAATGTGGTACCAAGTGTTTCCTTAAATTCCTATGATAAAGGTGAATTTATTTCTTCTTTAGCTACTAAGAACACTAAAAATGTGATTGACGATAAATGCCTCTTTCCTAGTGAAATTTATTGTTACAATTCTTTATCTTGTAAGGACAGGAATGTATTTTGTGACCGTCCTCTTAAAATTGAGCATGAAAATTGTAATGATATGATTTTTAGCCTAAGGAATATCAAAATATCAATATATTTTTACAATAAAAAAATCATGAAGGTTTGAAAAGTGATCTTTTTGTAGATAATGCAAGTCATTCTTTGAGTTGTCCTAATGTTTATAGTGTTATTCACATACATCGTAATTTAAAAATTGAGTTTAAAGATGTGAACACTATTGATGAAGTCCAATTGAATGATTCATTCCCTTTTTATTATTGTTCTCTTGAAAAAAGTGATCATAATACATTTCATGCAATTGACGCGATGTAGATCTGTTACACTCTCAAGATGATATTTTAATTGAATTATGTTTTAGTTTAAATCATTTTTTGGAATATATTAAACAAGAAATATAGTGTATATCAGATGGTGAGCCCACTGTATTTATGCCTTATGGATACTTACCGTTAGATCTTTTTTTAATGAGATTTAATTATTTTCAACTATTTGAGATTTGAATAGCAAGTTTTCACTATGTATAACACTTCACACTCTTCCATGAGAGAATTGTTATCTCCTGTATTCAGGTTAGTCAAAAATACAGAAACAGAAAAAAGATGAAATAGACAGAATGAACTTTAATTCGAGTCCACAGAAACCACTGTGTTTCCTTAAGAAATTTAATCCCCTCACTGTACCCGAGGTTGCAGATTAATTCCTCCC
>NW_006238974.1:1292907-1293086 GCF_000226075.1 Solanum tuberosum
TTAAAGAAGTAGCGGTACCTCAAACTTCAATAACTTCAGCGAACGCAAGAACAGCGACAAGAGCACACACAGACTAAGTCGATCGACAGATTTATTTATGCAAGAAAATGTATGCAGAGAGGAAAAAAAATTCAGTGTTTGAAAAAACGAAAAAGACCTCTTATTTATAGCCATTTGCA
>NW_006238974.1:1293308-1354041 GCF_000226075.1 Solanum tuberosum
CCGAAGCCGAAGCCGAGGCCGAGCGAGCGACGACGACGGCGTGAGGGGGCACCTTCTTCCTAACCCTTTATGAACTAAAGGAAGTGTTTCCTAATATAAGGACAACAATTTCCTCTCTTCTACCGATATGGTAAAAATGACTATTCATTTCGGTCAATTGGTAGATTTGATATCTTTGAACCGTCGAGCTTTGGTGTATACCTAGACAACATAAGTCACACAATCAACCCTTGAACTGTTTTTGGTTCTCATTGTTTTGTTCGTTTCAGCCATGAACACATCTCGGTTAATAAGTGCTTAGAGAACTGGCCTTACCGGATTCTCCTTGAAGCGGCTTACACTTCACACTTACATAGGTGGTTTCTAACTGTGTTATCCCGTAGATACACTATTTGATATACCCTGTATCAAACTTAGAAACCATTAAAAAGTCCTTATGCCTTTATCCTGGTTACTGAACATTATCTCATCATGAGAATGGACATAAAATAAATTTTAACAATGTTGAACCGTCATTTATGACTTTGTTTTATCTATTTGAACATAGATCTTGGGATCTCCAGTCTTCTAGGTAGAGTTACCGCCACGATGACTTGTTCTCGGCCATAGTCCCATTCTCGTCGATGATCTCTCAACTCCCTCTCTAGTTAGGCCTTTTGTAAGTGGATCCGACACATTATCCTTTGACTTTACATAGTCAATTGTGATAATTCCACTAGAGAGTAGTTGTCTAAAAGAGTTATGTCTTCATCTTATGTGACGAGACTTCCCGTTATACATAACGCTTCCAGCCCTTCCTATTGCAGCTTGACTATCGCAGTGTATGCATATAGGGGCCATTGGTTTGGGCCAAAATGGAATATATTCTAAGAAATTCCTGAGCCATTCAGCCTCTTCATCTGCCTTGTCTAAGGCGATGAATTCTGACTCCATTGTTGTTTGTTTGGATGATTTCCAAGATATTGCTCCTCTACCAATAGTGAAAACATATCCACTCGTGGATTTTATTTTAGTTGACCTAGTAATCCATTATGCATTACTATTTCCTTGAACAACTGTTGGATATTTGTTGTAATGCAAAGCATAGTTTTGAGTGTCTTCTAAGTACCCCAAAACTCTCTTCATTGCCAACCAATGATTTTGATTGGGATTACTTGTGTATCGACTCAGTTTACTTATAGCGCAGGCTATGTCTGGTCGTGTAATACATCAAACTTCCCAATACTCTGGCGTAATCCAATTGAGACTGACTTTCACCTTTATTCTTAGCAAGATTAAAGTTTACATCAATTGGGGTCTTTGCCTTTTTGAAATTCAAATACTTGAACTTTTCAAGTACTTTTTGAATATAATGAGATTGAGACAATGCTAGACCGTTAGGAGTTTTGTGAATCTTTATTCCCAATATTAAATCGGCTACTCCTAGATCTTTCATATCAAACTTACTAGCAAGCATACGCTTAGTAGCTTTTATATTGGCAATGTCCTTGCTCATTATCAGCATGTCATCCACATATAGGCATACAATGACTTCCTGATCCGTAGTGTCTTTAATGTAAACACATTTATCACACTCATTGATCTTAAATCCATTTGACAACATGGTTTGATCAAACTTTGCATGCCATTGTTTCGGTGCTTGTTTTAGTCCATAAAGTGACTTAACAAGTTTGCATACTTTCTTTTCTTTGCCGGGAACTACGAAGCCCTCAGGCTGTTCCATGTAGATTTCTTCCTCCAGCTCTCCATTTAAGAATGCGGTTTTCACATCCATTTGATGGATTTCAAGACCGTATACTGCAGCTAGGGCAATTAACATCCGAATTGATGTAATCCTAGTCACTGGCGAGTATGTGTCAAAATAATCAAGACCTTCTTTCTGTCTAAAGCCTTTGACAACAAGTCTTGCTTTATATTTGTCAATAGTTCCATCATCTTTCATCTTCTTTTTGAAGATCCATTTTGAACCCAAGGGTTTGTTCCCTGGAGGAAGATCAACCAACTCCCAGGTATGATTGCTTAAGATTGATTCAATCTCACTATTGACAGCCTCCTTCCAAGACGTCGAGTCGCTAGACAACATCGCTTCCTTGAATGTTTGAGGCTCACTTTCAAGAAGGAATGTTACAAAATCAGATCCAAATGAAGTAGCTGTCCTTTGACGTTTACTGCGCCTTGGACTCTCTTCATTGGTTTCATTCTCTTTTGGTTCTTCTCGAGGTTGTTTAGACCCCCCACTAGATGACTCAAGTCTAGTTTTATACGGATAGATATGTTCAAAAAATTCAGCATTATCTGATTCCATTACCGTATTATCATGAATATCCGGATGTTCGGACTTATGAACCAAAAATCGACATGCCTTACTATTTGTGGCATATCCAATGAATACACAATCCACAGTCTTAGGCCCTATTTTCACCCTCTTAGGTATAGGAACCTGGACTTTGGCAAGACACCCCCACACTTTGAAATATTTCAAGTTGGGTTTTCTACCTTTCCATTTCTCATATGGAATAACATGTGTCTTCGTATGAGGCACTCTATTGAGTATTCGATTTGCTATAAGGATTGCCTCCCCCCACAAGTTTTTGTGGTAAACCTGAACTTGTAAGTAAGGCATTCATCATTTCCTTTAAAGTTCGGTTTTTCCTTTAATGCAATTCCATTAGATTGTGGAGAGTAAGGAGCAGTAGTTTGATGGATTATTCCATTTTCCAAACATATTTCTGCAAATGGAGATTCATATTCTCCACCTCTATCACTTCTGATTCATTTTTGATCTTTCTATCCAACTGATTTTCAACTTCAGTTTTATATTGCCTACATGCATCTATATCTTCATCCTTACCATTTAGCAAATAGACATAACAATATCTAGTGCAATCGTCAATAAAAGTTATGAAATACTTTTTCCCACCACGTGTTAGTGTTGACTTCATGTCACAAATGTCAGTGTGAATCAGTTCTAAGGGATATGAATTCCTTGCAACAGATTTATAAGTATGCTTAGCATACTAAGTTTCAACGCAAACTTGATATTTTGATTTATTGCACTCAAATTTAGGCAAAACATTTAAGTTAATCAGTTTTCACAAGGTTTTGTTATTAACGTGTCCCAAACGTTCATGCCATAAACATTTAGACTCAAGCAAGTAAGAAGAAGCAGAATCTTTATTCATATTGTGTCCCAAACGTTCATTCCATAAACATTTAGACTCAAGTAAGTAAGAAGAAGCAGAATCTTTATTCATATCAACTGCAATTACATTGAGTTTAAAAAGGCCCTCAGTGAGGTAACCTTTTCCAACATACATCTCATTCTTACTTACTACAACTTAATCAGAAACAAATACACATTTGAATCCATTCTTAGTCAGAACTGGTATAAAAACTAGGTTCTTTCGCAATTCCGGAACATACGAGACCCTATTCAAAGAACGTTCTTTTGCTGCCATCTCTTGAAGTCGACTCCAGAAAACTTTGCAGGTTTCTCAGCCGGTGCTACGGCAGCATTTGAACGATTGTGTGCAACCGATGTTGTTGCAGCACTTCCTGTTCCAGCATTTACTTGACTTGAATTAGTCTTTTTTCTGTCACAAATGGCAGACAATTTAGTATGTCAAATACTACCAGTGAAGAACAAATCCTTACACAGACTGTTTCTGATTTAACGATAAAGTTTTTATGTTTTTTAATCGTTAACCGAATGAATTTTAAAAATTCAAACAGAGTAGAAAACCATAAATGTTTTAATCTCCAGAAACCTCAAATACAGAAACTATTAAATTTCTTAAAATTGTTATCTCGTGTATTCAGGTTAGTCAAAAATACAGAAACAGAAAAAAGATGAAATAGACAGAATGAATTTTAATCTGAGTCCACAGAACCCACTGTGTTTCCTTAAGAAATTTAATCCTCTCAATGTACCCGAGGGTGCAGATTAATTCCTCCCAAGATAAAACGGATTAACCTGCTAAAGAAGTAGCGGTACCTCAAACTTCAATAACTTCAGCGAACCCAAGAACAACAACAAGAGCACACACAGACTCAGTCGATCGACAATTTTATTTATGCAAGAAAATGTATGCAAAGAGGAAAAAAATTTCAGTGTTTGAAAAACCAAAAAAGACCTCTTTTTTATAGCCATTTGCAGCAAGGAACGCGTCTGTTCAGACTCGTTTTTTCCAGAACATTGTGTCTTTCGGGAAAAGTAACAATTTTTCGGAAGGATTACCGTTTGGGAAAAGTAACGACTTGTCGGAAGGATTACCGTTACACGTGAATTTTAAATAAATTCAGTTGCGCCAAATTAATTAATTTATAAGAGAAAGGAAATGAATTTTGTCCAAAAAATATTATCAATCAATTCATTTGCCAAATCCAAATCCAAATCTGAATCCGAATTCGAAGACGAAGCCGAAGCCGAAGCCGAGCGAGCGATCACATCATTTGCCAAATCCGAATCCGAATCCGAATACGAAGCCGAAGTCGAGTGAGCGATGACGACGGCGCGAGGGGGCACCTTCTTCTTAACCCTTTAAGAACTAAAGGAAGTGTTTCCTAATTTAAGGACAACAATTTCTTCTCTTCTACCAATATGGTAAAAATGACTATTCATTTGCACTTTTTTAATGACTTTTCATTTTCCCTCCAAAATTGGTTCCCCCATTTTCATTGGTTCTTCCACTTTCCATTTTCTCTTTCTATTTCCCATTCACACCTTGCTAAACCCAACAAGAATTCCTTCATTTTTTGTTAATAATATGAAATCTAACAAAAACAAGACACAAAAAATTTCATGTACATCATGTTCAACAAAACAAGTCATTTCTTTCGTATCTTTCTTAAGGATATATTCAACTTTAAATAAAATATTAATAGGTTTGCATTTTTCAATGAGTTGTAACTTCAAATTATGTCATTCCGCTACAATGAAATTGTTTGTTTTTTGTTTTCCGAGTTTTTGTTTGTTTTTAATTATCTCAACTACAATGCAGGTCAAGATAAAATTATATTTTGATAGGGGTATGCAATGTTTGGTTATCATTTTATTTTATTGTGGTAATATGATTTTTCTATGTATTCTTTAGAATAATTCCCCTAATATTTGTGATGTCTCCATTACTTTTGTTTTCTCATTTTAAATATGTTTTGATATGCGTACTTGAGTTGAGATTCTTTATAAAAAAAATTTTTTTACCTCTACCAAAGGTGGATGCAGTATTTCAACTATTGATATTGTTAATGAATCAATTATTATTAGCTATAACTGTTGGACAACTATATGCCCAACGGAATCATACCAGAATCATGCTCCTTATATGAATGATAGATAACTGATGAAAACGCTACCAAAGATACTTCATCCAATACTAAGCATCAGCAATCGTTCAATAGTAATATAACCCAACTGGTCAGTTGGGGTCGAGTCCCAAATGAGTGGTTCGTACTCTAGGATCAATAGAAAAGCATAAATATGCTCAAGTCAATCATAGCTAAAAACATTTGCGGAGAAAAATATAATTCAAGTTTAGGGTGCATAAGTGTATAACAAGGGGTATTGTCTGTATTATCAACTAAAACAACAAATAACATGAAAATACAAATATGAAGACAAGATTCTTGGGATGTGATAGGATTATGGGCTAAGGTAAACAACCGGGTAATTGCAATTAATAGTAAACAACTGTAAATCGGTGAATAAGCTAGACTTTAGTGGGGGTAAACTTTCTCTCGAACAATTTACCACGAATAAAATTGGTTTCTCTCGAACACCCATAAGAAGCAATGAAGAACCACATTTACTTTAGTCCATTCACTCTGTCAAGCTGAGTGTGTGGAAAAGGGTTTAGGGTTCACTCTCTCGAGCTGAACCCATGACAACCCAATACCCACAGACCATCAATTCAGTAATCTTGGTTTTAAAACATCTCTCTCGAGCAAGCCAAAAACATGAAGTCAAGATTTTAGGTGCAACTACAACCCATTAAATTCAACCATAATTACTGAATGAAATTACTTTTAAACAATAAATAAACTATGAATTAACAATACCCAGCAGTTAAATCAACCAATAATCACATAATCACACCCCAAGAATTGTGGTTTTAGCTAGACCTAGTAAAAAGGTACCAAGTTGTGTTTCCATCAACTGGGTACAATTGATGTAGCTTTTACAAAGGTCTAAGATAAAGAATTTTCAACACCCACTTCAAATTTCTTCATAATAGAAATCTTCATCCAACTAGTAAGCATCAACAATCGTTCAATAGTAATATAACCCAACTAGTAAGTTCGGGAAGAGTCCCAAGGGAGTGGCTCATACTCAAGAATCTAGAGAAAAGCATAAATATGCTCAAGTCAATCATAGCTAAACACATTTGCGAAGAAAAACACAATTCAAGTTTAGGGTGACACAAGTGTCAAATATCAAGGGGGTTTGTCTGTATTATCAACTAAAATAGCAAATAACACCAAAATACAGGTATGGAGACAAGATTCTTGGGATGTGATAGGATTATGGGATAAGGTAAACAATCGGGTAATTGCAATTAATAGTAAACTGTTGTAAATCGGTGAATAAGCTAGACTTTAGAGGGGGGTAAACTTTCTCTTGAACAATTTACCCCGAATAAAATCGGTTTCTCTCGAACACCAAAAAGCAGCAATGAAGCACATCCTTCGCTTTAGTCCATTAACTTTCTCGAACTGAATGTGTGAAAAAAGGTTTAGGGTTCATTCTCTCTAGTTGAACCCATGACAACCCAATACCCACAGACCATCGATTCAGTAATCTTGGTTTTAAAACATCTCTCTCAAGCAAGGCAAAATAACAAAGTTAAGATTGTATTTGCAACTACAACCCATTAAATTCAACCACAATTTCTGAATGGAATCACTTTTAAACAACAATTAACCTATCAATTAACAATACCCAGCAGTTAAATCAACCCATAATCACATAATCACACCTCAAGAATTGGGGTTTTAGCTAGACATAGTAAAAAGGTAAAAATTGTTACCAAGTTGTGTTTCCATCAACTGGGTACGATTGATATAGTCTTTACAAAAGTCTAAGATTAAGAATCTTCAACACCCACTTCAAATTTCTTCTAAATGGAAATTTTCAAATCTTTAAAGCTACAGAAATATTGTCTCTAAACTCAGTTTTAAGTTCGCAAACTTCAAAACTGAAAAATATTACGTTTCAACAAAAGATCAGTTACTATGCTAAAAATTTAAACAAGTATTTATAGTTGTCAAAAAGTATGTTGCGGAGTTTCAGTGACGCAGTTACTCACGATCGGCAATCCGCCCTTTTGTCATTTTCATCGCCGTTTTTCTTTTGCCTTCAGCATATTCAGGTTATGTAACTTTGGGCGATATAACACTGCATCACGGAACCGTTCGATGACTCGCCGACTGCTCATTTCTCTTGCCGACTATATTTTCTCCTTCAGAACTTGGCACTCTGGAACATTAGGCGAGACACTGGCCGTTTGGTGACTCGCCTAATGGGTTAGGCGATCCTCAGGCCTTCTTTCCTTCGTTCTTTCAGGTTCCCTGTTCCTTTTTGCTCAATAGTTTCCATGCTTTGTTCCTCAATCCAAATACCTAAAATTCAAGTATTTACAACAGTTGTTGGTAAAAACTATGCATTTGAGGACACTAAATCTATTCAAAGAAAGCCCTAAAGTAGCACAAAAATACGAATATGAAGACAAGATTCTTGGGATGTGATAGGATTATGGGCTAAAGTAAACAACCAGGTAATTGCAATTAATAATAAACAGCTATAAATCGCTGAATAACCTAGACTTTAGTGGGGGTAATCTTTCTCTCGAAATATTTACCTCGAATCAAATTGGTTTCTCTCGAACACCAATAAGAAGCAATGAAAAACAACCTTCGCTTTAGTCCATTCAATCTCTCGAGCTGAATGTGTGAACAAGGGTTTAGGGTTCACTCTCTCGAGCTGAACCCATGAAAATTCAATACCCACACACAATCGATTCAGATATCTTAGTTTTAAAACCTCTCTCGAGCAAGCAAAAAACAAGAAGTTAACATTGTATTTGTAACTACAACCCATTAAATTCAACCACAATTACTGAACGAAATCACTTTTAAACAACAAATAAGCTATCAATTAACAATACCCAGCAGTAAATTCAACCTATAATCACATAATCACACCCCAAGAATTGGGGTTTTAGCTAGACATAGTAAAAAGGTAAAAATCGTTACCAAGTTGAGTTTCCATCAATTGGGTACCATTAATATAGTCTTTACAAAGGTCTAAGATGAAGAATCTTCAACACCCACTTCAAATTTCTTCGAAATGGAAATCTCTACTAAATCGTTACCATGTTGCATTTGAGGACAGTAAATCTATTCACATAAAGCCCTAAATGAGTCCAAATCGTGGACCCATAAATAACTAATAACGTTTATGCTAGAATACATATAATAATGTTAAATCACATAAAATTACTGAAATTTAATTCAAGAATTACCTCTTGAAGTGTGAGCAGATACTTTAAAGAAAATCCACATGGTAAACAGAACTTTAACGAAATCCACAAGATAGGCAGTAACTTTGCAATATTCTACAATGATCCCTAGTTCACATCCAAACTCTCTTAATACTTGGGTGGAAAAGTATTGTATAGAAAACTGATTACTATTCTAGGTTAGAAGAACCCCTATTTATAGAAATTTCTTCCTAGTCCAAAAGGGAGAAGAAAACCCACGCTTTTCTTGAAAATAAGAAAACACACATTATTTTGTTCCTCTATTTCTAAAATATAGGATTTTGAGTTCTAGTTAAATACAAACACTGTATGGACCATATAATTATTTACTGCGCCTTCCTATTATGAAAATAATTCCAAATAGTTAATTTGAATTGTTCTTACCATAATATATTATAAATCATTCCACTAGAAATTTGTAATTGGACTCCTTTGTTTATCTATCGAAATTCCCAATTAAACACTAATGTGATTCCCCATATTAAGGTTACAGATAGTAATCAATCAATTAAATTACTAACGAATTTAATTCAATGATTAATTTCATTGAGAAAACTATTTTACTTATTTCATATATTGGATTCAAAAATCAACTGGTAAGGTTTGACACGATGAAAACTTATAAGCTTCTCACAAAAGACATATTATAAATCTTTGTATCGAGACATGGATTCCATAAACTACCTTATTACTTCACCAATATATGTTATTATAATCTAATCTACCAAGCATATTGACCCATCTCAAAATCTTACCTTTTAAAAAATCAAAATTATAGTTAATATATGCATATCATAATAGTTATATCGGGATTAAAAATATAAGTACATTTAAAAGTTTATAAAATATGCTTTTGTTAGTCATTCTGAAACAACTATCTCAACTCGGTCCCGTTCAATGCATACAAAATATACTAGCATAAGAAGTTGGAACTACGTTATTCCCATAATCAAGTTAAATTATATATAATCCTATCCTACAATCGAACGATGAAATGTTCAATTTCTATTCGAAATTGTGAACAAAAAACTTTATATGTATAAGAACCGATGATTTAATCCTCTGTATATAAGCTAAAACTCTATAAACTAAATCCTCTACTATATTAGTAAACTGATACCATAAATGAATATATGATCTACTAAAACATAATAAATATTATATCTTAACATATGGTTAATAGTATATATCGCAACAATCTCCTACTTAGACTTTTAACCATCACAATTGTTATAATGTATGATATCTAATAAATGCATGGTTAGTAGTATATACCCTAACAATCTTCCATTTAGATATTTAATCTTTAAAATTAATAGAATTTTATTTCTAAACACATGATTAATAATATATACTCAATAAACTTCCACTCAGACTATCAAAAATGCATTTATAACTTTCACCGGCAATCCTTTAGTTCTTATCAAAAGAGATTTTACCAAGTTGTTTTTTCATGAAATTGATTTTGTACTATATTTTGAGGGACATTATCATGAATGTTACACCTCCGTATTTGAAAGAGATAAAAATAAAAAGAACTAAATTGGAAAGAGCAAAATCTGAAAATTTTGCAAGTTAGGCATAGGTTATGAGTTTTGGGTCAACTTCAAACGACCATATATTTAAGTATAGGATGAGGTAGGTGGCCCATAATATCTCTAATGAAAGTTCTTGGAATTCTCTTTCCAACGCCACCGAGCTTGCTAATTTTCGAGCTCGTATGAGGGAGAAATGCTTGTTTGAAGTCAGGTTGTCCATATAAGGAATGTTACCCGAAAATATGAGGGGCATTTTGGTCTTTTCCTTACACAATCAGCTTAAAACGTTTTTCATAAATAATTAGGGGTCTAAACTGATTTGGTTCTGTCTTAAAAATCCTAATTGACGCTAGGGTTTTGAGAGAAGTTCAAGATGAGGAGAAAAGGAGGAAAGTCAAGGCGTTCTTCAAGATTTCTTGCAAATCAAAGGTTGTTTCGCCAAGGGTTTAATACCTAAGAGGTATGTGAGTTCTCATAGTATTGGGTTCATTTACACACATGCCAATCATGTTATTTTTAGTGTAATTTCGTTCTTGAATATTGAACGGTTATAGTTCTTGATTAGTGTTCTTGATGTTTTGCTTTCGTTCTTGAATTACGATGGGTTTGATGATTTCTTGAGATAATCGTATTGAGTTTAAGAATTATTTTTAGTAGATGATAGTGTACTTATATTAGGTAATTGAATCTAAGAAGAGATTGAGGAAAATAATTGATTCTAGACGTATTAGTATCAGAAAATGAAAAGAAAAATTCATCGGGATGATCTGAGGGAGAGGTGGCGCGATGTGGCCCATATGCGCCAGCAGGTCTAGTGTGGCGTGCTAGCAGTGCAAAATTTTGTACTCTCTAAACTTTAGGTGCTGGTGCCGCGTGCCAGCAGTGCACCATCGTCGCCTGCCCCCACCCTTTTTTCCATCGTTTTACCCGTCTAAGTTCTTTTAACGTATACCTTCACTTCCTATCGATTCTAACTACTCTAAACTACTTCTAAAACATCTAGAAATCATTCACAACGTGAATCATAACCTTGAATTCAAAATTCAAATTAAAGGTAGAGCTAAGAGTCAAGTCTTGAGAGTTCTTCAAAACATTTTTAGAAGTCTTTTATACAAATTATTTTAAACTTGTTAGATGTGAGGATTGAGTTTAGGAAGAGTAAGAGCTGAGTTCATTTTCTCTAAAATGATATATGGGAACTAAGTATTCCCACGAGAAATGTTTTTACATTTAAGATGAGAGGAAACACAAATTTCCAAAGAGTTCATGAACATTTTTCAGTATTTTCTCATTTTAGAGAAATCTTTTGAGTAATAATCTCAAAGATGAGGAAGTGGAAATGTTTTCTTTAAAACACAATGAGCTAAGTATATTTTGGTAGTAGTATTGAGCATTGATATCGGGGAGAGTTTTGACAACTCACAGCCCCCATAAACCAAGTAGCCAACATGGGTAGAAAAGGGACATAGTTTTTAGATGATTCCTTTATTTTCTTTTAGCATAGACTAGTTGATCCACTTAGTTAAGGAGTTCTATATCTCGACAAAGTATAAGACAGTTTTGGCAGCGTGGGCTAGACGTTGTATCCGCACATAGCTCATAGTGATGGTTGTCGGTTAGAAAATCTCCCAAACATAGTTATTTTGAATTTTTGCATACAAATAGAGTTTATATTATATTTTCTAATACATTGAGTTGTTATCTACTGTTTTAAATCTTTTCTTTATACTGCATTATTTCAATTGCTTTAGATTGAAATGATTTATTTCATTTCTAGTTCAAGCATATGTCTTGTTTTAGATTTCCCCTAACATGCTCGTACAGTCCATGTACTGATGCCTTTTGGCCTGCATATTTTATGATGCAGATATAGGTAACCAAGATCACCATCCTTCGTTGATCCAGTTGAGTTCCAGAGTATTGGTGAGCCTCCTTGCTTTCGGATGATCCCTTATTTATTTTTAGTTATTTTAGTTGTTAGGATGATCAGGGGTCTTTTCCCGACATCCCTTATAGTATTAAAGGCTTCATATATAAATAAACACTAGTTCATGAGTCTTTTCATTTTCCGTTGTCCATATTGAAACTTGAGATGCCTTTTTTGGCCAGATAATTTTTTCTTTAAACATATCTGAGTTTATCTTTTGAGACATTTGAGTTATAGTTTACTTTTTAAAGTAATTTTAATATGAGTAAGTCTTCCTCTAAGAGTTAAGTTAGGCCAAGGGTTCGCTTGGGGCCACCAATGGTTGTCGAGTGCCGGCACGTCCAGGGTGTAGGCCTGGGTTGTTAAAAACCTGCCATCAAGCACAGAGTCCAAGAATCTTAGGGTGTCTATGAAGTCGTGTTTGTAGTGTCCTATTTATCAGTGTGAAATGCGCCACATATATAAATAGGAGGCTGCGATATTTTGGAACTATCTCAATTCTTTCATATTTTTTTCGTGTGATAGAGTTCATCTTTATAAAAGTTTCTTTCTAATTCGTTCTTGTGTGTATCTTTTAGATCATGCCTCAACAAAGAGGTGTTCAAGGTCCTCCTACTAGGAGGAAGGTTGAGGATCCGGATACACCAGAAGTGAAACCCCAAAGAGAGGTCACAAATGTTGAGTTACGGGATGCTATCCGGATGTTGAGCCAAGTGGTGACCATCCTAGCTGGTCAACAAAGAGAAGTTCACACGGAATTTGTCTATGGAATATATTTTTTTCAAGACAACCTCGCATGGAAGTTTTGACTACTCTGTTGAGTCCAGAATATCATATTTGATAAGTCAGCATATCTTGTTTGCATGCCCAGGGTTTTGAATAAATTATAACACTCTTCTCAATTTGTATCTAAGAGTGTTAGAAGAGACTATTTCCAAAGTCTCTGAGATGCACGGTAAGTTTGGATCACTTAAAGATCTTCTTCAACCCTCTAACTTTTAGATGGATAACCTCAAAGAGACTGTGTAAAGAGTAAGGGACACTGCAAAGGAAACAGGTGCTGATGTTGCGAAGATTCTTCTAAAGCTAGATCATATAATCAAGGAGGCTATCAAAGTACCAAATCGTGTTCAAGCAAGCACTGGCATTACTGCTATATCTATTTCCAATCAATTTTCCACCTTGAAGACTGTCACTATCATCTGTCAACACTCTCTCTTATTTTCTTGTAATTTCTTGGAAATCATTGTCAATGGTTGTTTCTAAGACTTTATGCGCATTATTTTTTGGTAATATTTTTGGAATAATATGTTATATGGCATAAGACAAACTAGTTGTATATTATTTTTTTGTCTTTTATGAACTACTTCTATTTGCCAGTCTGGCTCTTTTCTATGTGTATACATGTATCTTGTGCTATATTTGTTTTGTTATTCACTTTTTTGATGTCAAAGGGGGAGAATTATAGCCAAACAACCAATAACTAACTCAGGGGAGTTAAACTATGTCTGATAGTCAATTTAGATTGTCAATTCACAAATTCATAAACTCATGGTGAGAAAACTATCAAATCTCTTCAAAAAGAAAAGTTGACTATAAATGATAAATTGTCTTCATCAAAAAGGGGATACTGTTAGAGTTAATTTTGATGATGTATGTGCAGGACCACATTACTAAATGGCAAGCTTCTGAGAAAAATAATGGAAGGAACAAAATCTTTGACGGGTAAATATCTATCAATGGATAGCTCATTGACCAAAGCTCTCGGAATAATGCTAAAAATGAATATATCAATAGAAGCAAGTTCTGAGGATTATAAATTGATATTAACCTTATATGAAGAATCACTACAAGAAAAGTTTGATTTACATGGGGATTTTCCTAGGGATTAGTATGAAAAATTGCAGGAAAATAAGTTTCCTACGAATTTTCACACTAATCCCCATGTAATTCACACTTTTCTTGTAGTGAATTTTAAATGAAAAGGAGATGCTGTAAATCATGCAAATCAAGGAAGATCTCAAAGAGTGATTGATTGACCAATCCCCGTAAATTGTTTTGAATATTACCAGTTTGTTTATACTTTAAATTATTCTTGGAAACATGATTTCCTTTCCTTTTCCACGGATCAAATTACTTGGGTTGCCTTTACTATCAAAGAACCCTTAATCGTCTCAATAAAAAAAGAAGCAAGAAGTTGCTGAAGATTAATATACTTGATGCATGAACATTCTTACATTCTCTTCTACCTTTAACAAATATTATTTTTCTCAGTGAATTACTGTGTAATAAGAAAAGACGACAGAAAATTAGTTTGGTGAGGCCTTGTATCAAAATATTGAAATGAAAGTAAAAGATATAGTTTGGTGTAGACATAGGATCTATACTTGTTACCGTTTAAATATCACAAAACAAGAACATAACACCCTTGCCACCCAAGGGGACTGGAGTAAGATCAATATTCGATTCCAATCAGTACAAAAACATCAGGTGTTGAATTTCCTTGGAAATTGGATTCCCTTTCCTTTTCCAAGGATCAAATCTCTTGGGTTGCCTTTAAATTCAAAGAAGCCTTTATCATCTCTATAAAATCAAGAAGTGGTTGAAGATCAATATATTTGATGACTTAACCTTCTTACAATTCTCATCTACTTTTAGCAAATATTGTTTTCCTGAATAAATTGCTATGTAACAAAAAAAGAGAAAAGAGAAAATTAGTTTGTTGAGGCCCTATATCAAAAGATGTAAAAGAAATAAAAAAGCAAGATTTAAGTGTATATTTAGGATCTATACTTTTAACCATTTCAATATTACAACGATAGAACATAACAGTCTTGCAACCCAAGGGGACCGGAGTAAGATCAATTCTGGATCCAAACTAGTATAAAAACATCAGGTGTTCAATCTCCTTAGTACACTTATCTTATTCCTTACTTTTTAATTACTATCTAGTCGAGAGCTAAAATAGTTAGTTAACAAAGAAAAGTGAAAGGGATTAATTCACCACCACCACCACCCCATCTTGTACTCTCATCTTTAATATAAACATGGAAATATCCAGCTTAAGATATTGGAAGAAGTGCATGAAAAAGATATGTGCTCAAGAGTTGTATAAAATTTACTAAACCTTTAGTTAAAAAAAAAGACAAACGTAAACTTTTAGTTTGTGAAGATGAGTGCCCCTAAGTTAGAACTTCACGTATCCTTTTTTAAGGTTTCGACTCTCTATATACAACTATGCCTCAGTGTTAATCAAATTAAGAACACTATACGAACTTTCACCAATAAATTTAAAAACACCTCATTCAATATTATCATTTATATAGGTATGAAAAATATAGTGAATTAGCGATGGATGTAGGCTATAATATATGGATACAACCTTTGCCTATGTTATTTTAATCCTAGATATTATTTCTGGATCGGATTATTCCTCTGCCGTTATTAATTAAAAGGATACTTTGTTGACAAAAAATGATAGCTCTAAAGCAATGGGAGGATATTTAAGAAGCAAAATGGTTGAAAAAGGAATTTGTCATAAGAGGAATAAAAGTAGAGATAATGAAAAAATTAGTGAAATTTTCTTCTAATCTCAGTTACACATTGAGGCATGAACTGGAGGGCTTGCATCCACAATCTTCTATAGTAAAAATGTATCAACAAAATTTAAAAAATGATCTTTATAGAGCCGTGGGTAAAGTATCTTTGTTGTATGTGGTGGAGTGCTAGCTAGTCAAGAACTCCATTGTTAAGAAATTGTATGTTGTAGTAATGAGGATATTTATATGGATGTGTGGGTATACAAACAGAAAATTATCAATGAGAATATTTAGGATATTTTGGATAAGGAAAGAGTGACCTCCATGGTGGACAAGATGAGGGAAATAAGGTCGAGATAATTTGTACATGTGAAAAGAAGATGCACAAATGCCCTAGTTAGGAGATGCACAAATGTCCTAGTTAGGAGATATTATGCAACGACCTGATTTCCGTCGTTATGGAAAAACCAATTGGGAAAGAATTTGGGCCAGAAACTTTTTCGTAGTAACTTGGAATTTCCCAACCTAGTCCAGATTTGGACGAAATTAGAGGCATTAAGATGTAGGTAGATCTTGTAATAAATGAGAGATCTATTAATGAATTTGATTACATGAGTGGATAGTTAAGACGTTAAGAATCTCGTACGACTTTACGGAATTGAATTCAGGTGAGTAGAACTCCTGGAATCGATCTTAGCGTTAAGGGTATTTTCTGAACGTCGTTGGTTAGAGGTATGTTGTGAAATGGAGATTTTGGAATTCTCAAAATATGCTCTCTGTTTCGTTCCAGCTGCTTTGGCGCTGGATTTTCTCTGCTCTGGCGGGGGCCGCCACTACAGCAGCGTGACGGCCGTTGTGGTGGGTTCGACGCGAATTAAAGTCGTTAATAAACCCCTAAATGACCTCATTATGCACTTTTTGATTTTCAGAGCTAAGGAACGAACCTCATGTGACTCCTACTCATTTTTCACCATTCTTGAGGCTAAAGGTAAGCTTTTCACTCCCCGAATCCATGTTTTGATTGGTAGAACGTCATTAAATGGGTGAATATTGATGGGGGAGGATTTTGTTATAGATTCTATGGTGGAAACAACCCTAATTTGGATAATTGGGATCATGGGTTTGATCTAGGGTTCATAGAATTGTTAATAATTCAGGTAATTAGTGATTGTTTATTGATTCCCGTGTTATCATGACTGTTTGTAGACCAAGAACAAGCGGAAAGAATCCGGAAAGGGATGATTCAAAGTCCTTAGGGGATTCAAGCTTGGATTCGAGGTAGGTGATGGTTGTGATTCTACGATTGTGTGATGTATGTTTTTTCTTGCTTCATTATGATACGTGTATGCATGTGAATGTTGCATTATTGATCATACTTGTTGTAAATGAGGGTAATTGAATAATTGTATGCCATGAATCACCTATTGTTGTATGATTGTGAGAACATACATTGTGCTTTTGATTGTGGTTTGTTGAATGGGCGGGTGTCCCGATCCGACACACACTAACTGGATCGGTTGCCACATTTCGGCATAAATATGGGATCGATTGCCACGTTCTATCATAAATACGGGATCGACTGCCACGTTCCGACGTAACTAACATGGATTGGTTGCCACGTTCCGGCATAACTATGGGATCAGTTGCCACGTTCCGGCATAATTATGGGATCGGATACGATACGTTTCGATATGCTAACTGTTTGGGTTTGGGTTCCATGAGAGGACCATTGAATTGGGTTCCGTGAGAGGACCATTGAATTGTGTTGTGTATCTACTTGTGGTGAGTTCGTTCATATTTAATGATGATTGATATTGAAAGACGGTATGTTGCTCTAAATTGATATAACTGTGATATGTGAGAATCGTGAAGTTGTTCATTGTTCGTATATATTGATGATATTATATATGTTCGATATGTGCATGCAATTATATTATTGTATTGACTAATGTATGTTACACTTATTGGGATAGCCGTATGATCCTACCAGTACACAGTGGTTGTGTACTGATACTACACTTCATCTTATTTTTCTTAGGTACAAGGCATCTTCCGGCGGCTATTGATAGACCTCGTTTAGAAGATCAATGATCGCCGATTTGAATTCAAGGGTGAGCCTGTTCTTCCGGGCTGCCTTGAGTTCTCTTTTTGTCTAGTCCATCATATTCGGACTTAGACTAGTTCTTTAGATGAATTTCTCGTTTAGACTTATGAATCTTGTTAGAGTTTTGGTACATTGACTTTCAGATTCTAGGGGTTGAATCTCCGCATTAGTTTTGTTAGTTATTTGTTTAAATCTTGGAGTTTATGGAAACTATGTATAATTTATGCATTTAAATCGGTTTCTGTATCTTTAAATGCCTTTGTTTTCATAAATTTGTACTTTGGGTTGTAGTAATGGTTCTCCCACCGGAAGATTTGTGTGGGTGCCAAGCACCGCGGTTTGGATCGTGACATGTTAGAGGTTGACTATATTAGATATTAGGTGAGGTAAAGGCAGATCGAAAAAGTATCGGGTGAGGTATTACAAGTCCGGGAAGTATTCATTGCATGGAAGGATTTCTATTTGGCATCAAGTGCATATAGTATTTAAAGAGCTTATGAAAATCAATTAATCAATATAAAAGATTATGATCTTTTAGTTACACAATATAGGAAAAGAATATCATTATGTTTTAGGATTTTTGAATCATAGTATGATGTCCATGTTATTAAGGGTACTTATGTATTTTCTTAATTTAGTTAACCCTAGTAGTATATATAGAATAGGATTGGTACTACTGTGGTAGACAATATTTTTCGGTGACTACTCTAGGAGGTGAGTTTTATGGGTTGTATCTTTTTCTCTCTATTGGATCTTTCTTGAATATATTTTGGTAAGATTATTTATATATGAGTTGAATTTAATCTTGTAATAACTTGTTCAAATTAGGAAGTTGTATTTTAATTACTTCAAAAGAGGCATTGTTTATCTTTTTTCTTTATCTTTGACAGGTATTTTCTTGCATCTTTCTTCTTTAATTACTTCAAAATATCTATAATGTCTGAGGGATTTCAAATCTGAAATTTGGGTTCATTTGGGATAGCTTTGAGCAATCTTTGAGTTAAAATTCAGACCTAATTCGAGGAAGAAGACGAAGATTTCAAAAATAGCCAGATTTGTGAAAATTATGAAGTGGGTGTGTTAAATTCCTGTTCTTATCAGTAAAATTTTGAGGAGATTATGTGGATTTTATGGGGGACTTCCAACTGGATTTTGTCAAATAAATTGAGCAAAAATGTGAGAATCTTGAAGAACAATGCTTAAATTCCTGAAAATTCTAAAATAACGACTTTTCTGTTGTGACTACTTTGTTGTCTAGGTTTAACACTTACTCTTTTAGTTCTTGTTTTTCTTATTCTTCTCTTACATTTTATAATTAGATTACATTTAATATTATTTCTTGCTAGCGTTATCTAGTTTTGCGTTTCTATTTCATTTCATTGCAATTCGTTTCATACTTTTCTCTTTTAGTTGTGTTATGTGATTATTTTATTCCTAGTTCTGTATTGTTTTTTTCTTTGTTAGTGACATAAATGCCATTATGAATCAATACTCGTAAGCTTACTTTGACATTATTTGACAATGTAGAACTATGAAGAGACTAAGGGATACCCTTGAGTGGTGAAATCATTTGAGCCTGGGTCTAAAGCCTGTGACTTTTGACTGTATACTCCAGTGGAAATAAAAATGAGTGCAATAATTTGAGTGCTCCATGTGAGAGAGTGACTTGTGCGGTTTATTATTTTTACTAACAACTTTTTGGTGTTAATTATGTCTTACACTTTCTACTTCTTATAGAGATTATTGTGAAGAATTCTATAATAATTATAGTAGTGCTTTTACAAGAAAGAGAAAGCATGAACCTAATGAAAATTTGACTAAATATGAAGTTATTGTTGAGGGATACAAGAGTGGTTGCACTTTTTGATGCACCTTAGGTGTAGATAAATTGTGTTGTATCAACTTCGTGGATCAATCTTTTGTTGTGCTATTGGAGATACCATGTAGTATAAAATTGAGAACACCGTAAAACAGAATAGTCCCAAATAGAGAAAGAAAGAGAAAATTATATATTTCCATAGGACAATTTAGGTGGGTAGAAGGTCATAACCAGTCCAAAAACTGAATTACTACTAATGTTCACTATATATGTGAATCTGGTGGTTTCTCTTGCAGTCACAGGGTTTTCAATTTGGTTACATTTCAGAGACAACCCTACTTTCTTCTTCAGAGTGTTGGAGAAGCCTTCCCAGTATCAGAGAAGGCTTCTCCAACACTTTGAAGCAGAGAGTAGGGCTGTCTCCGAAATTTAATCAAATTGAAAACCCTATGAGTGTAAGAAAAACCACTAGATTCACATATATAGTTAACATTTGTATGAATTTGGGTTTTGGATTGGTTGGGAACTTCTAACCGCTCAAATTTATCCTCGGGATATGTATGATGTCCGCCTTCTCATAGTATATGGGACTCTTCTGGTTTACGGTGATCTCAATTTTGGTACAAAGTTAATCCAACAATTTAAGTAGAGTCTTTCAAACTTTAGTGACGCCAAGCTAAAAGTTGAAGTGAAGAGTCATTCCAATGACTCAAAAGGAATCCTCGGACCCTATTGCACTCCAATGAAATTAATAAGAGAGAACTTAAAGAGAGAAATCAGGGAGTGAATAGTGGCAACTCAAGATATTAAAAAGAAGAAGATATTTTGAAAGAAGTGAGCGAGTGGCTACAAGAAAACAATAAACAATAGTTGAAAAATGAGAATGAATTGTCACAAGAAGAAATGAAGAAAAGTGAGGCAAGTAAGAGGAAACAAGATGAGATATGAAAAAAGCTAGAGAGTGTGAGTAAGAAGTTTTCTTATTCTATGACTAACCTTTTAAATGATTGTTTTTCACAGGAGCAACCTACTGACAAAGGAGCAACCTGCTTCTAGAACTAAGAACTTTAATCCTTTCAGATAAGAAACCAAGGGAAGTATGGGGAATCCAGTCGGAGAATGGTCCAGAGATAAGAAATTAGGATCTGATTGGAAATCCACATCCACAATTTTATAAAAGTAGCCTGAAAGTTGTTGGAATTAAATACTTTGTTGGTGTGCTACTAACAGACTAACTATCCAATGATTACATTCATTGGACACTGACCTAAACTTCATCAATGATTTACCAGGAAGGAAAGGCAATACATGGTTCATAGCCACATCTTTGATCTTTATGTCTTCTCTCCTAGTGTAGTCTGCAGGTAATTTAGATTCCTCGTTCCATTCCTGCTTATAAGCAACAACCTTAAAGTCGTCCTTTGGAATCTGCAATCCAAGACGAAAGAGGTATTGTAATCAGATGAAAGAGATATACACATATCAATTAGACAATTACAAGTCAAACACATACTAGTTGGTGTCAGTCCCATGAAATACTTATTTCTACTCCTCTCTATATAGGTTGGGCACTTTCAACATGTTCACTTACAAAGGCTCATTTAAATAGTGTTTTTTTTTTTGCAAGATGTTGATGATTACACTGTTTAAATGAGCCTTTGTACGTGAAGATGTTCAAAGTGCCTGACCAAAATAGAGAGGAGTAGAAATACATGTTTCATGGGAATGATACCAACTAGTATGAGTTTGAGCTGTAATTGTCTAATTGATATGTATATATCTCTTTCATCTGATTACAATACCTATTTTGTCTTGGATTGCAGGTTCCAGAGGACGACTTTAAGGTTGTTGCTTATAAGCAGGAATGGAACGAGGAATCTAAATTACCTGCAGACTACACTAGGAGAGAAGACATAAAGATCAAAGATGTGGCTATGAACCATGTATTGCCTTTCCTTCCTGGTAAATCATTGATGAAGTTTAGGTCAGTGTCCAATGAATGTAATCATTGGATAGTTAGTCCGTTAGTAGCACACCAACAAAGTATTTAATTCCAACAACTTTCAGGCTACTTTTATAAAATTGTGGATGTGGATTTCCAATTAGATCCTAATTTCTTATCTCTGGACCATTCTCCGACTGGATTCCCCATCCTTCCCTTGGTTTCTTGCTTGAAAGGATTAATAGAAAACCATCATTATTTGTTTTGTACATATTCTTGAAGAGGATGATAACAAGGAAAACTTAGCAAGGAAACAAATTCATGAATTCAATGAATCAAATAAAGATAAGACTACTTTTTCAATTGAGAAAGAAAGCTTTATTTTATAAACTAAAGATAAAGATTGTTCTTTATGTACTTATCAAGGTAAAAAATACTTATCCCAACCCTCTAGTTATTTTAAATAAACTTTCCAGAGACTTGAGTATGAAATTTAAACAATCTCTTTGTGAGGTCGCTTTGTATTAATATGCAAATAGACTATGACGATACACTAGTTGCTTATGGTTGTGGATCTAAATTTATTGTTGATTCTGATCTTAGAAAGTTTAAAGTAAGTGTTATGTGAAGTATGGAGAAAAATGTGGTACAAAGTGTTTCTTTAAATTCTTGTGATAAAGGTAAATTTATTTCTTCTTTAGCTACTAAGAACACAAAAAATGTGATTGACGATAAATGCCTCTTTCCTAGTGAAATTTATTGTTACAATTCTTTATCTTGTAAGGACGGGAATGTATTTTGTGATAGTCCTCTTAAAATTGAGCATGAAAATTGTAATGATATGATTTTTAGCCTAAGGAATGTAAAAATGTCAAAATATTTTTACAATCATTTATTTTTGTAAAAAATTCAAGAAGGTTTGAAAAGTGATCTTTTTGTAGATAATGTGAGTCATTCTTTGAGTTGTCCTAATGTTTTTAGTGTTATTCAGATAGATCGTAATTTAAAAATTGAGTTCAAAGATGTGAACACTATTGATGAAGTCCAATTGAATGATTCATTCCCTTTTTATTAGTGTTCACTTGATAAAAGTGATCATAGTACATTGCATGCAATTGACGCGATATAGATCTATTACACTCTCAAGATGATATTTTAATTGAATTATGTTTTTGTTTAAAAACAGCTTTTGGAATATATGATAACGTTCAAATATACCTCTTGAAAAGAAATATAAACGATCGTATGCAATATATTTACCCAACTATGAGTCGGGGTCGATCCCACAGAGAATATGGAAGAATATTGTCAATAGCAAATATTTAACTCGATAGTCGTTATATAAAAATGGGGGGATTTAAATTGAAATAAAAACAATAAAAAGATAGTTTTGAACTAAGTATTTATTTATATTCAGATTATTAAAAGTAACTAGGAATGTGTTTCTCATAAGCTCATAACGCAGTAATCCAAATAATAGTAATCATTTTCTAGTGTATTACATGCAAAGTGATAAGTTAGGTATCTCTAAATCCTTGGTACGACATCTAGAGAATTTCACCCCGCACCTTCATCCGGCTACGTGTGTATAATTTACTAACCCTTACCTTTACCTCATATTAGACATCATAATCGATGTTTGGCTTAGTTATTACTTCGCACCAATCGACACTAGCCTATTAGATAGTATCACACTAAATCTATGTTGATAATTCTTTTCTTGTTGATTACCTCCTTGGTCCAGCAAGTAGCAACAAGGCGAGTTCTAACGCGTGCACTCGTTAAAAAGACTTCTAAACGAAAGAATTATCAATGCATGCAAAATACTAGTCAAGAATTGCTTATTTACTATTCATACTTTGTTAATCGCTCATGGATCCCACAACCCTAGTTGTGAAGTTTAGTTACCCATAATAGCAAGAACACAATTCATACTATTAGATGAAGAAATCATGAACTTACGTAAAAAGAATAACAAACCTAGAAATTTAACTTGAATTGCAAAGCCAAAATCTTCAAAACGAACTGGGGAAATCAATAATTGCTAGGGTTGCAAACTAATCTCCAAAGTTACAAAGTAAAACTAGAATAATAATGTCTAACCCCCAAAAACGAGGTTTAAATGCCCTATTTATAGAAAACAACTCCCAAATAAAAAACCTTGTATCTTGGTTTTTGGCCTCTTTCCTTAAAGAATAATTTTTCATGCCCTATTTATAGATATAGAAACCCTAAATAAAATAATTAAGTTCAAGACAAATTAGGAAAACACCCAAAAGAATTGGATTTCACACGGTACGCGTAAACACTAAACCGCCTTATTTTTTTGGTTGCTACCGCTGATGCATGGTCTTTGTGACACGTGTCAGGTGCAATTCGCTGTTCTGCCTCCAATTTATTCCATATGCATAAATATTAATATTATATTACAATCCTTCCATTAAGCTGTCTGCTTGATTTTCTTCTTCAACCTTCAATCTTCAATTCATTTTAGCTCCAAACATCTTTATTTTCCATCAATTTAATTCTATAAATAAAATACACAATTTAGCACAATTCATAAAATTCACGCTCAAAAAGGATAAATAAAAATAATAAATGTGAGGAAATAATGATTAAAAATATGTATTTTTAGCCTCACATCAATATATTAAACAAGAATTGTAGTGTATATCAGATGATGAGCCCGCTTTATTTATGCCTTATGAATACTTACCGTTAGCTCTTTTTTTTATTGAGCTTTAATCATTTTCAACTATTTGAAATTTGTATAGCAAGTTTTCACTATGTATAACACTTCATACTCTTCGATGAGAGAATTCCTTCATTTTTTGTTAATAATATGAAAGCTAACAAAAAAAATACACAAAAAAATTCATGTACATAATGTTCAACAAAAAAAGTTATTTATTTCGTATCTTTCTTAAGGATATATTCATCTTTAAATAAAATATTAGTAGCTTTGCATTTTTCAATGAGTTGTAGATTCAAATTATGTCATTCCGCTGCAATGAAATTGTTTCTATCTGATATGTTATAATGAAATTGTTTGTTTTTTGTTTTCCTATTCCAGGAATTTTGTTTGTTTTTAACTATCTCAACTACAATGCAGGTCAAGATAAGATTATATTTTGATAGGGGTATGCAATGTTTGGTTATAATTTTATTTTATTGTGGTAATATTATTTTCTATGTATTCTTTAGAATGATTTCCCTAATATTTATGATGTTTCCATTACTTTTGTTTTCTCATTGTAAATTTGTTTTGATATGCGTACTTGAGTGGAGAATCTTTATAAAAAAAAACTTTTACCTTTAGCAAAGGTGGATCCAGGATTTTAACTATTGATATTGTTAATGAATCTATTATTATTAGCTAGAACTGTTGGACAACTATATGCACAACAAAATCATACAAGAATCATACTGCTTATATGAATGATAGATAACCAATAATGTTTATGCTAGAACGCATATAATAATGTTAGAGCAAATAAAATTACTGAAATTTCATTCAAGAATTACCTGTTGAATTGTGAGCAGATACTTTCAAGAAAATCCACAAGTTAAACAGACCTTCAAGGGAATCCACAAGATATGCAACAACTTTGCAGTCTTCAACAATGATCCCTATGTAAAGATAATGTCACGTAGGAGTTTGACTGGAAGTCTATTTGTATTTATTTACTGATTATTAGGAATCAATTTAGAAGAAGTCGTGTAATTGTATTTAGATTAGGAGTCCTTAGCCGTGACAACTTTTAAGTCCTATTCGTCAAGAAACTCATGTATATATATTGATGTATTCAGGCGATGAATTGAATACAATTGAGAATCATCTTGAACATGGTATCAAGAGCCATTAGAGGTTAAACCAACCCAATATTTATTTTTTTATTTATTTTTATTTTTTCATCGAGGAAAACATATTTCATGGGTGAAACCAGCAGCTCTTCCATGATGCCCTCGTCTTCTCCAAACCTCGCACATCAATTGCCTGTGAAACTCACATCTTCGAATTATTTACTGTGGAAGACACAGTTTATGCCTATGATATTCGCATGTGGCTTGAATCATCATATTGATGGTACTACTCAGATACCAACACAATTTTTGGACGATACCAATACTAAATCCAATCCAGCATACACGGTTTGGTTACGTGAAGACCAGCTTATTCTAAGTTGGATTGTTGCTTCTATTTCAGAATGTATTTTACCTCAGTTGGTCGGAGCGACGACTGCTCGTGCAGCTTGGGACAAACTTGTTGCTGCATATGCATCTGGATCAAGGCCATACATTCGTGAACTCAAATCGCAGTTGCACACTCTGCGTTGTGACAATGTCAGTATTGAGTCATATGTACAAAAGGCAAAGGGAATAGCAGATAAGTTGGCTGCACTGCAGCATCCGGTTCCGAATGATGATCAGGTAGAATTCGTTCTTGCTGGACTTGGACCTTCCTATCGTCCTTTTACCAGGTCACTTGAATCACATCACGAGGAAATTACGTTTGATGCATTATATGGATTGTTGTTGAACGAAGAACGACAATTGAAAAGGGATGAAGCTCTTACAGTCATTGCGCCTACGACACAATATACTCAGAGTTCCTTTTCTACACCTGTGGACGTGGTGGAGGCCGAGGTCGTGGGCGTTCCTCCAATCACATCTTCCAACCGTCTCAAAGTCGTGGGTCTCATAACTATGCACATACCAATTCTACATCATCTCAAGCTTCAGATATGTCTGCAATTATTTGTCATAACTGTGAAAGTAAAGGTCATATTGCACGTGTGTGTCCATCTCCTAGGGGTAACACTAGCAATAAAGTTTCTGGACAACCAATTTCCAATTTAGCACGAACTCCTTCTCCTCAAAATTAGTTAATGGATAGCGGCACCACACATCATCTTACAGCTGATCTTGAAAACTTGGGTATGCATTCTGAATACCAAGGTCCTGAGGAAGTTACTATAGGTAATGGTTCTAAAATTCCTATTTCTCACATTGGTAAGAGTTCAGTTGTTATATCTTGATGACATCCCACATGTTCCAAGTGCTGCTCAAAATTTATTGTCTATTAGTTCTTTTGCTATGTCTAACCAAGTTTCAATTGAATTTTTTCCTTACCATTTTTTGATTAAGGACTTGGCGACGAGGGACATACTGCACACAGGCCCGAGTGAAGATGGATTGTATTCTCTTCCTGTGTTGAAGTCATCTGCACCTGCATCTTATGCTGCATCTCTAGGGGTTTGGCATGCTCGTTTGGCTCACACATCACTTCCTACCATTCGTCAAGCACTGTCGTCTAGTGTCATTGTCCCTTCCTTTAAATCTTCTAGTTTATGTTCTACATGTGCTGTCAGTAAAGGTCATAAAGTTCCTTTTCGTGATTCTAGTTTTCAAGCCTACGGGCCTTTAGACCTAGTTTGTTAAGATGTTTGGGGTCCTGCTCCATTTGTTTCAAACGAAGGGTATCGATATTATGTGATTTTCTTTGATCACTTTAGCAAATATACATGGATTTATTTCCTTCGTCTTAAATCTGAAGTCTTTTCAATATTTATGCAATTTCGTGCAATTGTGGAAAAATATTTTGGTCGTCCCATTAAAAAATTTCAAGCAGATTGGGGAGGAGAATATCAAGCATTGACAAATTACTTGAGAGATAATGGAATTGTGCAGCGTTCCTCTTGTCCATACAACCCTGAACAAAATGGTTGTGCCGAAAGAAAACATAGGCATATTGTTGAAACTGGTCGGGCATTGCTACATCATGCCAATGTCCCACATAAATTCTGGACAAATGCATTTGATACCGCTGTATATACTATAAATCGTTTACCAACCCCATGCTTAAACAATAAAACTCCATTTCATGTGTTATTCAACACTGATCCAGATTACTCTTTGTTGCGTGTTTTTGGTTGCCTTTGTTTTCCGTGGTTGCGTCCTTATACAAAGGATAAATTGTCTCCTCGATCTAAATCACGTGTGTTTTTGGGCTATAGTAAGTTACACAAAGGATACAAATGTTTTGACCCTGTTTCCTCAAAATTTTATGTTTTTCGTCATGTCATCTTTGATGAAAATATTTTTCCTCTTGTTTCACAGGATGTTGTGGTGCCTCCATCTATAACCAATGCTAAATCAGACCCTCTCAATGTTACCTTGCCATTTCAGAATTTTGTTTCTCCGTCCAGTGTTCCACCAATGATGCAACAATCTTCAGTACCAACGCCCACATCAAATCAGCCGTCCCCCTCTCCATCTATAGAATCCTTGACAAATCCTAGATCTTTGTCAGATGTTGATCCTATTACTGGACACACACATGCTACTGACCCTCCTTCACAAGATGACGTTTCTCATGGTGTAGCCTTGATTTCACCAAGTGTAGTTGCAGAGAATCCTCATTCTTCTAATACTTTTCTCTTTTAGTTGTGTTATGTGTTTATTTTATTCCTAGTTCGATACTGTTCTTTTCCTTTGCTAGTGACATAAATGCCATTTTGAACCAATACTCGTAAGGTTACTTTGACCTTATTTGAGATTGTAGAACTATGAAGAGATTAAGGGAAACCCTTGAGTGGTGAAATCATTTGAGTTTGGGTTTAAAGCATGTGACCTTTAAGTGTATGCTCCAGTGTAAATAAAAATGAGTGATACAGGTGAGAGAGTGACTTCTGCGATTTATTATTTTTACTAACAAATTTTTGATGTTAATTATGTCCTACACTATTCTACTTCTTATAGAGATTATTGTGAAGAGTTATATAATAATTATAGTATGGATTTTACAAGAAAGAGAAAGCATGAACCTAATGAAAATTTGACTAAATTTGAAGTTAATGTTGAGGAATACAAGAGTTGTTGCACTTTTTGTAGCACCTTTGCTGTAGATAAATTGTGTTTTATCAACTTCGTGGATCTTTCTTTGGTTTAGTTATTGGAGATACCTTGTAATATAAAATTGAGAGCACCGTAAAACAGAAGAGTCCTAAATAGAGAAAGATAGAGAAAATCATACATTTCCAAAGGACAAATTTGGGTGGGTAGAAGGTCATAACCAATCCAAAAATTGAATTCCTACTAATGTTCACTATATATGTGAATCTGCTGGTTTCTCTTGCACTCATAGGGTTTTCGATTTGCTTACATTTCAGAGGCATCCCTTATCTCTTCTTCAAAGTGTTGGATAAGCCTTCCCAGTGAAGGCTTTTCCAACACTTTGAAGCAGAGAGTAGGGCTGTCTCTGAAATGTAACTAAATTGAAAACCCTATGAGTGCAAGAAAAACCACCAGATTCACATATATAGTTAACATTTGTAGGAATTTGGGTTTTGGATTGTTTGGGAACTTCTAACAACTCAAATTTATCCTCGACAAATGTATGATGTCCGCCTTCTCGTTGCATATCTCTTCTGTTTGACGGTGATCTCAATTTTGGTAAAAAGTTAATCCAACAATTTAAGTAGAGACTTTGAAACTTTAGTGATGTCAAGCTAAAAGTTGAAGTGAAGAGTCATTCCAATGAATCAAAGGGAATCCTCGGAGCCTATTGCACTCCAATGAAATAAATAAGAGAGAAATAAGGGAGTGAATAGTGGAAACTCAAGATATTAAAAGGAAGAGGATATTTTGAAAGAAGTGAGGGAGTGGGTACAAGAAAACAATAAAAGATAGTTGAAAAATGAGAATGAATTGTCACAAAAAGAAATGAAGAAAAGTGATGCAAGTAAGAGGAAACAAGATGAGATAAGAGAAAAGCTAGAGAGTGTTAGTAAGAAGATTTCTTATTATAAGACTAACCTTTTAAGTGATTGTTTTTCACAGAAGCAACCCGCTTCTAGAACAAAGAACTTTAATCCTTTCAGGCAAGAAACCAAGGAAAGGGTGGGGGAATCCATCCGTAGAATGGTCCAGAGATAATAAATGAGGATCTGATTGGATATCAACATCCACAATTTGATAAAAGTAGCCTGAAAGTTTCTGGAATGAAATACTTTGCTGGTATGCTACTAACGGACTAACTATCCAATGATTCCATTCATTGGACACTGCTCGAAATATCATCAATGATTTACCAGGATGGGAAGACAATACATTTTTCATAGCCACATCTTTGATCTCCATGTCTTCTTTCCTAGGGTAGTCTGCAGGTAATTTAGATTTCTAGTTCGAATTCTATTTCTAAGCAACAACCTTCAAGTCGTCCTCTGGAACCTGCAATCCAAGACAAAAGAGGCATTGTAATAAGATGAAAGATATATATACATATTAATTAGACAATTACAATTTAAACTCATACTAGTTGGTGTCAGTCCCATGAAACATATATTTCTACTCCTCTCTATTTAGGTTAGGAACTTTCAACATGTTCATTTACAAAGGCTCATTTAAATAATATTTTCCTTACATTTTTTGCGAGATGTTGATGAATACACTATTTAAATGAGCCTTTGTAAGTGAACATCTTCAAAGTGCCCAACCTAAATAGACAGGACTAGAAATAAAACTTTCACGGGAATGACACCAACTTATAGTTTGAGTTTGAGCTGTAATTGTATAATTGATATTTATATATCTCTTTTATCTGATTACAATACCTCTATTGTCTTGGATTGCAGTTTCCAGAGGATGACTTTAAGGTTGTAGCTTATAAGAAGGAATGGAACGAGGAATCTAAATTACCTGCATACTACATTAGGAGAGAAGACATAGAGATCAAAGATGTGGTTATGAAACATGTATTGCCTTTCCTTCCTGGTAAATCATTGATGAAGTTTCTGGCAGTTTCCAATGAATGGAATCATTGGATAGTTAGTCCGTTAGTAGCATACGAACAAAGTATTTTATTCCAGAAACTTTCAAGCTACTTTTTTCAAATTGTGGATGTGGATTTCCAATCAGATCCTAATTTCTTGTCTATGGACCATTATGCGAATGGAGTCCCCCATCCTTCCATTGGTTTCTTGCCTGAAAGGATTAAGAGAAAACCATAATTATTTGTTTTGTACGTATTCTTAAAGAGGATCACAAAAAAGACAACTTAGCAAGGAAAGAAATTCATGTATTAAATGAAGCAAAATTGAAAAGCCTCATGAAGGTACTATATTATCATGCCTACATTTACTTGAAATGAATTGCAACCAAAAGGAAAACAACTAAATGTCTCGTTTGTTGTAGTGTAATGCTAGTAGGCATTTCATAATGTGTGTACTAACGTAACGTTACCATTTGCATATAAAATGAAGCTCGAGAAGGAAATTGTTGCAGCTGAGGAGAGAGCGCTCAGACAACAACGATAATTCTCTCATCCTTATGGACTAGAGTAGTATTAATATTTTGTTGTTTGTACTCCATGTTTGTCAATGACATTGGTATAAAACAATATGTGAACATGTTTCTTTGATATAGGTAGTATTAGAAATCATCAGACATAATTGGATGTATATAGTTGCGTCTTATGGCTTGGTTGATTCATGATTTATGTTTCATCTTTCGTTTGTTTCGGGAAGTCTATTGATCAATGCCAATGCTTTCTTTTTCTCTTAATTCTTTTCTAGATGTACATATATTATTGTTCATGGATTAACAAAAATATACCTAAACTCCTAAAACGTATTGTTTTTATTCATTCTAGGCGTCTTTTCCTTTTTGCGTATGACACCCATCCCTTTGATATAATCCACTAATTTATAGAAGCTACACTCCTAGAACGTGTTGTTTTTATTCATAACCTAAATAGTTGTTCATTCAGAGGATGTCACAATCTAAACTGCCGTTCATTAAGAGGATGTCACGTGTACATGCTTATAGAGAAAGATAATGATGAGATTTTTAAAATGAAGTTCGTTTAAACGAGCTAAAAAAGCTTAGCTTAAATACTCATTCTAAATCGTACAAGTTTTTGTCACCCACGAGTACTTGGCTATAGAAATCTTGTGGGGGGAAGGCCATTGCAATTGAATACCTTTAAAAAAATGTGTTATGTCAAAATTAGACAAGTAAAATAGATGGAGGGAGTACTTATCAAATTGGTTTAAGGTCCACTTTCTTTGATTTGTAAGGCCCAAGAAAAAGTAAAATAATTATGGAGACAAGGTTGAGAGAAATTAAATTATAAAAAGGATAATAATTGTGGTAATGTGACACTATAACTTAAGAATAAAAGACCCACATCAGTAAAAATATAGGAGAGATGTTAGGTATAAAGCAAAACTTACCAATTAGTGAAGGGTTTTAAAGCCATGCGGGCCTTGACCCAAAGCGGATAATAGCGGATTGGGCCATTACAAATAGTGTTGACACCAAATTTTGGTATGATATTTTTTAAAATTAATATTTTTAAGTATTTCATTCGTTAAACAGTTCAAAATACATGTTTTGCAATTTTAATGCAATTTATTGATAATTATCCTTATTGCTTAAAATATTAGGATTTTTATTGCTTAATTTGGTTTATATTATTTTTTCACAGTCGATTGAATACGTTGAAATATTTATTAATTTTTTATTAACTCATTATTTGTGTTCAATTGAATTTTTTACATGCCATTGGTTACGTTCGTTACATTTTGTCATATTCATTTTATTCGTTACTCTTGTTAATATTCATATTGATATTTTGCACAGTTCAGAAATTCATTCAAATGTGGATAAGATTTTATACACAGATATTTTATTAACAAGTGGTTTTAGCCCACGATTTTAAGATAATGGTATTGTACTATTGGTGGTTTTCAATTTTCTGTTTAAGTATTTTCTTGGTCATTAAATTAGGGGTTGTCACGACCCGATCCTACACCCTAGACGTGGCCAACACTCGAGAACCATTTATGGCCCTCAAGCGAATCCTCATCCTGGCTGAATACAAGCGGAAGACTATCTAAAGCATACATAAGCATCAAATTGAAAGAAACACATAAAAACAGTTTGCTGAATCTCAAAACTTCACTGAATACTAAGTATGAAACATAAGTTTTAAATGAATTATCTGAAACTGAAGACTCTCCAAAACTATCTATGAAGACTCTAAAGTATAGAAGGATGAGAGTTGGGACAAGACATGCGACTCCTCAAGAGAACTACTAGTACCAACTCATAAAAATGGGAGTACTCCGGAAGCAAGGAGGTCTTACTCAAAAGCTGGTGAAATAATCTCATCGTACTCTTGTAAAGGATCCTAAGCACTTGTATCTACAAAATTAAAAGATGCAGGTCGAATGACTTCAGTACATTGAATGTAAGAGTATGTAATATTGCTGAATAACAAATAGCTGAAAGAAAGGAATGCAATAGATAATAATGTACTCAAACTAAATGTCAAGAAATATATGAGTTAAATCATTTAAAGCTTTAAAAAATACTTTCTCATCTCTGAACTCAACATAATAAGTGATATATTAAAATGCACTTTAACTCTATTTGGGAGATTCTCTAACCGACAACCATCACTATGAGCTACGTGATGATACAATGCCTTGCCCACGCTGCCAGAACTGTGCTATACCTTGCAGGGATATAGAACACCTTAAATAAGTTGATCCATTAAGCTCTGCTCTAAGGCACTTAGGATTCATCTAAAAAGTATGATCCTGTACCCATGTTGGCATATATGGTTTATGAGGAAAGTGAGTTGTCTGAACTCATGCCATAATGGTGGTCAATACTACTCCCAAAAATATATAATCATGCTCAATGTTTAAAAACATATTCTTCCTCTGAATTGCTTAAACTATCCTCTTAAAAGAAGTAACTGCTCTTGAAATATGTTTGAACACATAACTCATTTAGAAATCAAAGTTTATCTTTTATTTATATAAAAACTGATATCTTGGAAATACTTAGTTCCCTTATACTCTTATTCAATTCATATTTGAAAACTCTTTCTAAAAAATATATCAAAATCATACTGTGATATGATCATCGATGACTCGGGAAGTCATACTGCATAAACATAGATGTTATATTGTAATACCCCGTTGCCTTAAGAGGGAAGCTTGGAAATTTTTTAGAATTTCCATGTGTCACCCACGAGGGCCAACGACGCCACGTGGTTGGATCAATTCCTCATAGGTGAGCCTCTTGGGTAGGCACCATGAAAATTGATCGAGGTAGTGAACCACGGCCAGCACCCATGCCCCGTGGATGGGTCCACGGTCTGTAGTTAGGGAGTCGTGGATGGTCAAATTTCTCTGTCAATACCACGCTTGACCAGGACTGACCGTAGGTCCATCCACGGTCCTCCAGTCATGGTCTCGTGGGTCTGGTGTGTGAAATTTTTTTAGGGACTTAAGGGTCTTTTTATATTTTAATTAAATCAATGTGGTATGATTTTGCCTTAGTCTAGAACACTTATATAAGGATTTTTAACACCCAAAACCCCTCATTCAAGTCATTTACTCAAATCCCAAAACAAAACCCTCTCAAATATTCTCTCTCTAGAAGTTGGAAGAAGAAGAAGCAATTGGATCTAGGTCAAGAACAAGTCTCCCAATATTCGAGCTTTTGTGGGAATTGTGATCAAGTTATGATATATTTTCATCTATGGATATCTTCCATCCATGGAGTCCCTTAGAATTCCCCCAATTTGATGAAGAATTTCCCAATTTAGCTAGGGTTTCTTCCAATGTTGTGGGTTATGTTGATTATGTATCCAATTGAGTGGATTGTGATTGCTTTTGATTAAATTAGTAGAGTTGCATGTAATTAGAGTGATATAACATTTACCCATGCCTATTCCATGATTATGACTTAGAATTCATATAATTGGGTTGGTGCCATGAAGGGAAACTTTGTGGGTTTAGGCTTGTCCTTATAGAATTGATGAATTATGATTAGAATTGCTTGAGAATGAAGCTTAGATGATGATTATGAGAAATGTCCATATCATGCAAAAACATAGCGGTATGACATTCTTTGACAACTAGGTCGGAAACTCCCTACACAAAGTTGGTCATCTTGGTCCTACTATCCGCTACTGTAGAAGGAACATATTTAGATAGTTGAGTGAACCTCAAAGTGTACTCCCTCACACTCATATTCCCTTCCCTAAGGTTGATGAACTCAAGTACCTTGGCTTCTCTCGTCTCAATAGGGAAGAACCTATCAAGGAAAACACTTCCGAACCTTTCCCATTCTATGGGACCCGCTTCTTCCGGCCTTGCCTCTTTCCATTGGTTGAACCAAATCTGAGCAACCCCTTTGAGTTGATAAGCCGCTAACTCCGCTTTCTCTACCGGAGTCACTCCCATAATAGCAAGTATCTTATAGACCTCATTGATGAATTCTTAAGGGTCTTCCTCAACTTTGGAGTCATAAATTTCTGGAGGGTTCATCCTTGTAAAGTCCCTCACTCTAGCCGCCGTTATACCCACATTTAGGTTCATGGGGTTTACCACCACTCTATTGGCTTGGGCCATCACGGCTTGAGTCAACACTTGGAAAGCTGACCTAAACTTTGCATTCGTCACATTCTCAGTCATAGGATCAATCAGAGCTTGAGGAGGAGTTTGGGGAGGAACTTCATCAATGCTCCCTCCATCCTTCTAGCATTGGCCCTTCTGGTAGTCATATCCTGAAAACCATCGGGTTAGGATTAGGAGAAAGACTATAGAGTTAAACTCCATGACACGACTTTAAAGAATGAAGTAGTGAAGTTTCCTAAACATCTAGTAGATTCTCATTCATAAATGTGTCGTGGTTCACACTTATGAACAAGACTCTACTTGACATGATTTGAGACATCCTAGAACCATTCTAAACCCTGTGCTCTAATTACCAAGTTTGTCATGACCTAGGGTTGCCCCCTAGATGTAACGAGGTGTATAAGACCCTGAAAGGCTTCATAAAATCCAACTTAGCATATCATAAAATAAAGTAATAGAAATGAGAAGTAATTAAAACTTTTCAATACAATTAAAGTCTTATATAAAAATGAGTGAATGTCTAACATCATTGTCTCAAACCATCTAGAACAATATGAAATAAGTTTTGGGATGCAGCCCATACAATAGTCCAAAACATAAAGGAAAGACAAGATAGAAAAGGGTGATCACATCCTCGGACACAATGAGGACTCACCAAATCTTCACTTCCTTGATCAACAAGAGAGCTAGCCACGAGTGTGCCAATCTATTTTGGGGGTGCGGAATTCATGACATTTTTGGTAGTGTGGTAGGTGAGGAATTCATGATATTTTTGGTAGCTGTACCATTTTTTGTAGGTGAGGAATTCATTTTATGTTTGGCTAAAGATTTTTTTATAATATTCTTTTGCTAAGTGTCTTAATCTTGATATCTCTTTAATATTATTTATGATATATTCTAGATATAACATATCTTGGGTTCTTAGATACATATATAAATTTTCCTCCATTAATTGTTCTAATAGTTTTATATCTTCCATAGATTCTGTCCAATATTGTAAATATTCGTAGTTCAGTTTAATCTGAATCTATTTCTAAATCATATAACTCTATTCTTTCGAGGTCTAAGTATAGATCGTGTAGGTCTATTTCATACCATTGTTGATTTAATATATCTTCTAATTCGTCGTCATTACATATCTTTTCCCATATGATTCTTCTTAATTCAATTATCTTTATACCTTTAAGTATATATAGGATTAAAGTTTCATAATTTTTTATTATTTAATCGTGCATGTATGTAGTAATGTTCTTTATCATTCAGGTTTTGATTTTCAATTATTCCTTCCTATCATATTCATAATTGATTAAATTCATATTAGATCATTATGAACTAGATTATCTTTATCATGTTTTCCTGTCACTACTAGCATCGTACTTTAGCGGATACTTCCTTCTTATCAGCGCCTCAACTTTGTTTACTCCCCTAAACGGCTTTCCTCGCATACACTCACACACTTTAGCACTGAAAAGTGGTGAACCGCTAGGGGACATTCAACAATGAATATGATGTCGTCGTATGCATCTTCCTCTAGCGGATGAAGTTGAATGGTTTCAAGTTCTTGGTTTACTCACAAAAATGACACACTTGCTTTAGGTAGAGCTGAAGTCTAAAAATCATATTTTCTAGCCGATGAAGTGGAATGGCTTCAAGTGGCAGGTTTACACAGAAAATGGACAAACTAGCTATAGTTAGAGCTAACTCACTCAAGTCTAGCAAGCATATAGCAAAAGGATAAAGAATACATCAAAAAGGTGGCAAAGCTCATGACAATACTAATTCCTTGACATACCCTTAAACTACAGGTATACATGTTCCAACCCTCATTGATGATTAAACATATCATGAAGTCTCTTGTCTACATTTTCTATACTGGCAACTTAGCATAATATCCTAGATTGACCAATCAAAAGCACCCCAGAAACTGCATGTGCGAATAACTTCATGGTCTTAGCATCTACTCCAATTTTTGTGTTAATTCAGATCCTTGTCTTACTAAAATAATTATAGCGAAAAGACAAGAATTGAGACATAGGCAAAATAGACTTAATAGTTTAACTGCTATGATAAGAATAACAAAAGAAATGAACAAATAGATAGAAAAATGGAAATTGAAAAAATAAAACAACAAGCAAAAAAGGAAGTACAACAATTAGAAGAAGTAAAAAATACTAAAATAATAGAACTAGAAAAAGAGCTGGCAATATTAAAAGAAATCTATGAAATTAAACAAAAAGAAAAAGAACAAAAAACAAAATTAGCAAATGAGATAAATAAATTTAAAGAAATATTGCATTAGAAGAAGAACTAGAAGAAAAAGAAGAAAACAGCCAAGATAATCTACCTGAAATAAGAATTGATGAAATTAACGACGATAATCTAGATGAACAACATTAAGAAACAAGCGAAACATATACAGAACTTTTAGCAAACATAGATAATACAAAGAATTTAGAAATAAATACAGGAGACGTAGACATGGATGAAAAACCTAGTACATCAGGAATAAAAACCCAAAAATTTAAAACATTATAATGCAAACTATGAACAATATGATAGAGAAACAACTATATGGGATAAAAGATTGAATAAAAAATGGACACCTAAACCAATAACTAAACAACATAATTTTTTAGATTTAGACTGTGTAGCAGATATAAATAAAACAATCCAATTATGGATGAGATATATATCAAAACAATTAATAGATAACAAAGTAGGAATGACAGAAACACCAAGATTTATAGAAAGAACACTTATAGGAACAGTAAAATTATGGCTACAAAACTTATCAAATGAAAGTTAAAAACTTTAAGAAGTAATAAAAAATCTGATGGTGAATTACCTACTACAACTATGGAAATATTATATAAATACAAAGTAGCTATAAGAAATGAATTTAGTAGTATGACAACAGAAGTAGAAGAACAAAATAAAAAAAAATCATAACAAAAGTAGACACACTAACTTGGATTGGTTGCCACGTTCCGGCATAATTGTGGGATCGATTGCCACATTCCGGCATAATCATTGGATTGCGTACCACATTTTGGTATGCTAACAGTTTGGGTTTGGGTTCCATGAGAGAACCAATAATTTGATATAATTGTGTATGTTGAGAAATGTGAAACTGTTCATTATTCGTAAATGATGATGATATTGTATATGGTTGATATATGCATGTGATTATATGGCTGTATTGACTGGATATATGTTACACTTAGTGGGATAGCCGCGTGATCCTACCAGTACACTGTGGTTGTGTACTAGTACTGCACTTGCTCTTTCTTTATTGAGTATAGGGCATCTTCAGGCGGCTATTGACAAACCTCGCTTAGAAGATAAGTGATCATCGTTCAAATTCAAGGCTGAGCCAGTTCTTCCAGGCTTCCATGAGTTCTCCTTTCTATCTATGTCCATATTTCGGACTTAGACTTCCCAGTTAGTTATTAGTTCATTAGTTTGGGGTTGTATCCCTTCCTGTTTAGACTTGTTTAACTTTAGATGTTTTGGTACATTGACTTTCAGGTTCGTGGTGTAGTTTCCGCATTCTTTAGTTGTTTGATCTTTTGGAAGTTTATGGAAACTTCAGTTTTTAGCTATTTAACTTGCTTCAGTAACTTAAATGTGTTAGTATTTTGGTTTAGTTGTGTGGTTTGGGTTGTAGTAGTTGTTCTCCCACCGGGGGGTTAGTGTGGGTGCCAATCACGACGGTCTGGGTCGTGACATTTTAAGGGAGATCTCATAATATTCAAATGGTTTTAGAACTAATTAAGTACTGATGTATAGTAAAGGAGTAAATAATATTTAAGTTGTGAAGTAGAAGGTGGAGGTATCTGTAAATAAGTAGACTAAGAGATAAAATTGACTACTTGTCATGAGGTCTTAGTGGGTGAGTGTTTCTTAATTTGTATCTAGTAGCTGTAAGTTAGTATAGTAAGGGAGCATTCATATTGATATCCAGATTTAGTAATAAATATTAAGCTTGAATTCGAGATGAGTGTCGTGACCAAAAGAATGTTAACATGAGGGTAATGATGTTAGACTTGAGATCTGATGTGGTAGACTTGAAATAGAGTAGGTGAGGAATCAAGAGGTTAGTTACAATGATTGTTAGTGGTACAAGTATGGGATTCTAACTTGTAGATGAGGAAAGTGAAGTGTGGCTAAGTCGTAAGAGTAACAAGAGCATTAAGACGTGTAATGAGATTGTATGTAATCATACGAGGTTCCAATTAAGTTCATAATTTTCCATGTGAGCCTAGATACTATATTTGAGATGTAAATATGGAATAGGATAAGGTAAGCATTATTTTATTTCTCCTTAAGAGTTAAATTAAATGGCCTTATAAGCTAATAAGAAAAGGTTAATAAAAGCATCTTAGAAAGAGGCCCTAGAAGGAGTCTTAGTACGTGCTTATGGAGAGTTCTATAGCCATGAGATAAGCCTTTCCGAGTATTAAAGGGAATGTAGACCAGTTTAGAGATGAGGTAATATGTCAATTGTTTTCAAGTATCAGTTTTAAACATGAGAGGGAGATGGTAAGATGAGAAATCTAGTCAAGTATTGAGATGAGATAGTGATGTCTTCCGAAAGAATTGTAGAGGTACATCAATCCATTCATACTCTTGCGTATTCCTCAAAGTTAAGTTATTACAACATCTTATTGACGTTTCTAATATCAGAATTGTGTCTATATTCTATGCTCATACACTTCAGAGACTTTCACATATATGCTATGTTTCCAGAATGAGGGTCAAAGACTTTAGCAAATTAACCTCGAGCTTAATCCATAAAATTGTGGATATCAACCTCATGATATGAACCTATTCATATAAGTATTCATGTTTCATAGTATGTTTAGTATAACGAATTCATGATTTACCCTCAATGGCTAGCAACATACTGTTATGTCATCCATATTCTTATATTAGAATTCTCGAATAAATCGTGCTTATGATCTTTCACCCTAAAGCTCTTTCAATGATCCGTATTAGTTTTGAGAGTGGTGTTGTTGATAGTAGTTGTGAGATGATGGGGAATAAGATTGCTATTTCTTATTTTGGTAGTGATGCGTATTCCATATAAGGTTATAAAAGTGGAGGAAGAAGGGGATGAGGTTTTATCATGAGTAATAGTTAAAGGAGAGCAATTACTCAGTTACTGATAGTAATGCGTGAAATTTCAGTTGGTAGAGATGCTGAAATATTCTTAGAATGATTGGTTAGGAGGAGTCCATGGCCATGGAATGGTTATAGTACTAGGCTTGAATGTGGTGTTGGTAAAATATGGACAATGCGTGATACATTAGGTGTTTCGTGACATGAGTTCAAGGTTAGCTGAATGTAATGGTAAGGAGTAGTGTTCTTGGGATGAGATTCCCTATAGAGGTATAGAACCCAAATATTGTGATTTAGATCAAAATAATCACCCAATGTTAAGTACTTTGTGATTTTGAATTAGGCTTGAATATAGTAAAAGTAACTCCTTTCCTTTCCATTCTCAGTCTAGTCATCATTCAAGGATGAATGATCCCAAGGAGAAGATATTGTAACACCCCAAAAATTTCTAAGTTAAGACTCGAACAATTCTTTATTTGTGAATAAGATCGTATCGGGTGATTCTTAAATTTCCCATATATGTAAAGTTCAATTCTTTAGTGTGGGAATGATTTTGTATATCAATTAAGGTCACTAGAAATTCCTAGAACAAAGTTGAGTCGAAAGTTTCCTTGTCGATTATGTTTTGATGTAAGATTCTCTTCGGGTCAGCTTCAAACGACCATATCTCTTAGAATATAAGAAGTTATGTGGCCCATAACCTATCAAATTAAAGGTATTTGAATATACTTTCCAACGCCACAAATTTTGCAACAATATGATTTTTGAGTAAAATGTTATGACCATTTTAGTTACCTGATACAGTGTTGTGACGAATTAACTGACGGGAAAACATTAGAAAGGATTGTTATTGTCTTTTTACCTCTAAGAAAACTCTAAACTAATTTCATGACTAATTAAAGACCCAAAACAATCAGATTTTCATCTCTTAATTCATCATTCTGTTCTCTCTCAAACCCTAAAGTAAAATTCTAAGGAAAATCAAAGTAGAAGACTCCATTCAAGATTCTTTCAATCTTTTTCAAGATTTTTCTTCAAAGTAAGTATCTCTCCAAGAATTCCATTCTTTCCAACTCAAATTCCTCCATACAATTATGAACACTAATGAAAATCATAATTCTTGGCCATAGATATTTTAAGAAACTAATTCAAGAATCTCAAGAAATGTTTTCTTGATTTTTTTCCTTCAAGCTAGGGTTTCAAGGCTTCTAATCAAGTTCTTCTTCAAGATTCCTCAAGAACCTTGTTCTTTCAGGTATGTAAGTCTATCATAGTGTTGGGCTAGTTAGTCCTTACGCCCTACATCCACTTTCAAATAAGTAAAAGGGAAATCTAGGATTATGCCCCTAGATTTGAATATTCTTGAGATAAGTTGATTTTGAGTTCCCGAGTTCCTGTTTCATTTTGAAATTCTATTCTTAATTATTGAATTTCTATATGTTATGCATTGAGATTATTGAGTTGATTCTTTCATGTCTAAATTTTAGTATTGTTGAGATGAGTAGTATACTTGAGTTCTGAGTTTCCATATTTTTATCAAGATCCCTGAGTTGAGTCGTTCATGTCCATAATTCTGCATGAACCCTATGAATTGAGTTATAAATTTTGAGAGGAATTTTAATGGTAATACTTGATTTTGAAACTGAGTTTTTGAGAAAGTTAAGATGACTTTTGAGAAAGAGTTTTTAAAACGTGATTAGTATGACAATCGAGTATGCCATCAATGTTTAAGTAGTATGGTATCTAGTTATTCCATCAATGTTTATGCACTATGACTTCTCGAGTCATCAATGATCATATCACAATATGGCTTCGATATATTTTTGAAAAAGAGTTTTCGAAAACATGATTAGTATAACAATTGAGTATTCCATCAATGTATGAGCGGTATGATATCTAACTGTCACGACCCAGGGGTACCCCCTAGATGTAACAAGGCGTATAAGACCACGAGAGGCCTCATACAAGCCACTTAGCATCATAACATAAAGTAATAGAAACGAGCGGGAATTAAAACTGTTCAATATAATTGAAGTCTTTTATAAAAACGAGTGGAAGTCTAATACCATAGTCTCAAACCATCTAAACAACATAAATAAATACTTGGGACGCAACCCATACAATAGTCCAAGATATAAGAGAAAAAGGGGTAATCACATCCTCGAAAAAAATGAGGACTCACTAATCTTCACTTCCTTGATCAACAACGAAGCTAGCCACGAGTGTGAGAATCTATTTCGCCGGACCCTACATTTGATAAGAATGTAGGCTACAGTATGTGTTAGTACTATCAAGTACTAAATATGATAGCTAGTATAAACAACATAAACATCATGGTTAGTCAATACAAACCACAACATAATCAATGCATATGAAACAATATCATAATAAGAAAGGAATATTTCTCAGGCAACCTCACTCATCCTTAGCACAGACTTGGGTTATCTACCTCTAGTTGACTTACCTCATTGAAGTCATATCTAGAAGCAAACAAAGCTAATCATTTATCATAACGTCAATCACATTATTCATATTTACTTTTAAAGACATGGGGATTCACCTCTTTTCCCAGCATATAAAGGCTAATGGGTATTCGCCTCTTGCCTTACTTACTTTTAGATTGCAGGTACTCGCCTGCACAATCTCATCATATGATGCGGGTACTTGCCTCCACATCATTCATCATATATTGCAGGTACTCGCCTCCACATTATTTCATAAGGATTATGGGTACTTACCTCTATGTCCATTCATCATAATAAGAACGTGAGGACTCACGTCTTGTTCAATTCTAATCAGTATGTGATTCACCTCATATCCTTACTTATGGAGGTCAAGTGTAATCGCCTCTAGGTTCATCAATTACATAACCTTTTAGTCTAGATTCATTTTAGGTGAGAAATTCTTTCAAACCTAGAATCATTCATGTGAGTTAACCTTTCACAATCATACATTAATAATTAGGCAATTCATGTGGAAAGTATCCCTTCCTCAACAATAATATCAATTACCAACAATTCACATCATAATATATACTATCAAAGCCCTAGATCTCATGATCATTATCTAAGCTTCATTCTCAAGAAATTCTAATCATAATTCATCAATTCTATAAGGACAGGCCTAAACCCAAAATGTTTCCCTTCATAGCTTCAATCCAACTATACCAATTCTAGGTTAGATTCATGGAATATTCTTGAGTACATATAATTCTACTAATCCTATCATAAACAATCACAATCCACTAAACTGGATCCACAATCAACATAACCCACAACAATGGAAGAAACCCTAGCTAAATTGGGGAATTCTTCATCAAATTGGGGAAATTCTAAGGGACTCCTTGGATGGAAGACGTCCATGGATGAAGAGCTATCATACCTTGGTTACAATGCCCTCAAAAGCTTGAAGATTGAGAGAGTTTCTCTTGACCTAGCTCCAACTTATTCTTCTTCTTCCAACATCTAGAGAGAATATTTGAGAGGATTTTCTTTTGGGATTTGAGTGAATTACTTGAATGAGGGATTTTGGGGGTTAAAATGCTTCTATAGGTGTTCTAGACTTAGGCAAAATGACACCACATTAATTTTATTAAAATCGGAAAAGACCATTATGCCCCTAAACATAACGGCCTAAACTACCCAAAGAGGCCCACCCACGATACCCCATTGACGAACCGTGGATGAACCTACGGTCAATCCTGGTGAGTCGTGGTCTTGACAGAGTCTTTGGCCAATTGATGGTTGCATGGACCATGGGGCGTGGACCCACCTACAGTCTGTAGGTCACTCCGTGGTCCGTGCCTGGATAATTTTCTAGGTTCTTCCACCCACGGCCACACCTACAGCTCGTCGGTCAACCCACAGCCCATGGTTGGGCCTTTGTGGAAGGCACCTACAATTCCCCAAAATTGGAATTTTGCCTCATTTCGAATCTGGGGTGTTCCACTATGTATACCATCAATGTTTATACAATATGACTTCCCGAGTCATCATTGATCATACAATAATATGATTTTGATATGTTTTGAGAAAGAGTTTCCAAGTATGAGTTGAATAACAATATAAGGGGACTATGTATTCCCAGATGTATCAATTTTTACATAGATAAAAGAAAAACTGAGATTTCTAAATGAGTTTTGAGTTGAAAAGATATATCTAGAGCAATTACCTCTTTTAAAAGGATAGTTTGAGAAATTATTTGAAACTAGAGGAATAGTTATGTTTTTAATCATTTGAACATGAGTATATATTATTGGGAGTAGTATTGAGAACCAATATGAGGATGAGTTCAGACAACTCAAAATCCTCATAAATGATGTTCCCAACATGGGTAAATGGTCATACTTCTTAGATGATTCTTTTTTGATTTTTAAGCATAGCTTAGTGGATCCACTTAGTTGAGGTGTCCTATATCCCGACAAGGTATTATGACTACCCAGGGGTACCCCCTAGATGTAACATAGTGTATAGAACCTCGAAGGACACCAGAAGAGCCACTTAGCTTTCATAACATAAGAAATAGATCAATAAGAGTAAAACAATAGTCTAATAGTTTTTATAAAAGAAAAGTGGAAGTCTAAAACATATGTCTCAATATAGCTATCTAGTACAATAGAATGAAATTAGGCCTAGCCCATACATCATGTCTAAAAGAGAAATACATGAAAGAGAGTGAAATAATGAATATCCATCCTAGAAGAATGAGGACTAACCAAAGCTCAGGAATCTCAAAATCAACCACTAGCCATGAAACTGAGAAACCTGATTGTCAGACCCTATCTTTGGGGAAATGTAGGCAAGAGTATGCATTAGTACAAAACAATGTACCAAGTATGATAGTTAAACAGAAAACATTGAAGTCATGCTAAAAATGGTCATTTCATTTCATGACATGCAATTAACCATGCTAATACATGATATAAGAGAGTTATAAAACACAGTAATAAAACCATTGTTAATGCAAGTTAATCATCTTTACATTCGTTGAACACTTATTAGATACTTCTTGAATTAACCTTAGTTCATTATTAATGTGGTAATTAGCCATAACCGACATAGAGACCATGTGAGCTATAACATGATACCCCGGTGTCTCCCACACCGAAAAGGGTTGTCCTACATTCCAAGGTAAGGACCATAAATCTGAGCTAAAGTGGATCCACTAGGTAATGTATATCTAGACAATCGTCCTATTGGGGCACATAGGTAAGGGACAAGGAGATTGCTTCTAGAGACCCGACCTCTACTCACGGGAGACATTCCATCTCAATATCCTCTTGGTTCTAAGCATAAATCCCACATTATAGTCAATTCTTACTTCTAATTATCCATGGAAAGGCACGTCATCTTGCCAATCCAAGATAAGTCATCATCCATTGTAATATATCTTTCAATAACCAATACAAGCTAGTTTCATTAGGATAGCTCTTAATCTTTGATTCAATTAGTGAGAAAGCCTTCCAACCTTAGAATCCTTATAATGTGAGAAAACCTTTCACTTCTTGATATTATGTGTACATGAGAAAAATCCTTTCAATAACACATCATCATCATCATCATCATTGATACTTTACTCTCTAAGCATCCTTAAAACATTTGCATAGATTTCATAAGAAAATGCATAGGTCCATAATTTACATTTGAAGGTTCAAAACCCACTTTCAATCATCAACACTTAGAAAACAAGGGTTAGATATGAATTTCATAATAAATTCATGTAAATATAGCAATACATGCTTAATTTTATAAAATTCTTTCTTTAAAATCAAAATCCCACGTAATATAATTCATAACTTGAAAACATGGAGATTACATTAATTCATGAGGGAAATCATCACAAAATCATAGTATTTCAACTATTCATGAATAAGAGATCATAATTTAATCATTTAAATCATTAAAGAAAAGAAACCATGATAATTAAAGAAAATCCTAACTCAATTAGGGAATTCTAACTTTGAAATAGAGGAATTTGGGAAATCCATGAATGGAAGGAATTCATGGATGAAAACTATCATACCTTGAGGCCAAATTCTAATCTTCAATGGAGGAATTTAGAGTTGACTTCAAACCCTAGGTCGAATCCCTCTTCTTCTTCAAGTTTCTAGAAAGATAATATTTTGAAAAGGAGAATTGATCTTCTTTTGTGATTTTTGAAGAATGACTTGAATGAGCTAATTTGGGGTTTGAAAACACTTATATAGGGGACTTAGTGAAGGGTAAAATGAAGTATTATAGGAGTTAATTAATTAGGAAAAGACACACCTAACCCTGAACTTAACTGAAAGCTGTCCATGAATGCCACTATCGACGGACTATGGTCAGGACGACGGACTGTCCTGCACAGCTGTCGATGGTGGTCAGAAACCCCAACTTGAAAGTCTTGGACCACGGGCCCCAACCACAGACTGTGGTTACACTAATGGTTCATTGGTCTGGTCTAGGTTCTGACCCAGTTTGGGCAATTCCAATGTGTCAACGACGGACCACACCTATGGTCCAAGGTCCCATCCATGGGCCGTGGGTAGCCAGTGTAAGTTGGCACCTACAACTTCTAGAAATGGGAAATTAACCCTTTCTCGAATCTGGGGTGTTACAGGTATATGAGAGTTGTGGCAGCGTGGACGATACTTTGTAGCATCATGTAGTTCATAGTGACGGTTGTCGGTTAGAGAATCTCCCAATAGAGTTAACGTGTAATTTTTTTCATATAACTTATTATGTTGAGTTCTGAGATGAGAAAGTACTTTGTAAAGCTTTAAATGAGTTAACTCCTTTATTTCTTTACATTCAGCTTGAGTACATTGTTATTAATTCGTGTCCTTTTTTTCGGTTATTTGTTATTCAGTTATACTACATACTCGTACATTCAATGTACTAATGTCATTCGACCTGTATCTTTTAATGATGCTGATATACGTTATTAGGATCCTCAGAAAGAGTCTTTGGAGATCACTTCATCCACTCGTCTACTCATGAGTGAGACCTCCTTGCTTTTAGAATAATCTAGTTTTATGAGTTGTAAGTAATGATTCTTTTGATGAGTCATGGGTCTTGTCCTGACAATCGTCCATTTGTAGTAGAGGCTTCATAGATAAATTTTTAAGAAAGTCTTCCAGTTTTCAGAGGTTTTCTTTAAAAATTATGTTTAATACTCAGTATAGTCAGAGAGTTTTGAGATTTATTACAACCTTAATCTAGTATTTATTTTAGTTTAATGTTTAAGTATGTTCAAGTTAGTCTTCCACTTGTAGTCGGTCAGGATGAGGGTTCTCTTGGGGACCAACAATGGTTCTTGAGTTACGGCCACATCCATGGTGCTGGCTCGGGTCGTGACATGTTGGGTAGTGACATCCCTTCAAATGACATGTTAAGTTCAAATTGAGTTATCTACCTTCCAATAGACATGTTGGGTTGTCACATCCTTTCAAGTGACATGTTAAGTTCAAGTTGGGTCATCTGCATTTCAATAGACATGTTGAGTTGTCACCTCCCTATAAGTGGCATGCTAAATTCAAATTGGGTCGTCCACCTTTCAATAAGGCACATTGGGTTGTCACCTCCCTCTAAGTGCTATGTTAAATTCAAATTGTGTCATCCTCCTTTCAATGAGACACATTGGATTGTCACCTCCCTCTAAGTGGCATGTGAAATTCAAACTGGGTCGTACGCCTTTCAATGAGACATGTTGGGTTGTCACCTCGTTCAAAGTGACATGTTATATTCAAGTGGGGTTGTTTACCTTTCAAGAGACAAGTTCCGTCGTCACCTCATTCAAAGTGATATGTTATTGGTATCATCCTCCTTTCAGAGAGGTACACTACTTTCATTGTGAAATTTTGAAAGTAACATCGAAGGTATGTGAATGTTTTATATTTTATGATCAATCCTTGCCTATTGCTTATTCTTTTCAACCACGTTGGCCGAAGTAGTTCAAAATATCTACTAAAGTCTCATATCATTTTGTTCACAGTTTATCAAACCAAATATGGTTTGTCAACTTTGTTTGACCATGATCGCTTTCATCGATCTTAATCAAACAAAAGGGAAGGTTGTTGACACCAAATTTTGGTCTGATATTTTTTAAAATTAATATTTTTAAGTATTTCATTCATTAAACAATTCAAAATACATGTTTTGCAATTTTAATACAATTTGTTGATAATTATCCTTGTTGCTTAAAATATTGGGATTTTCATCGATTAATTATATTTATATTATTTTGTCACAGTCAATTGAATTCGTTCAAATATTTATTAATATTTCATTTAATCATTATTTGTGTTAAATTACATTTTTTACATGCCATTGGTTACGTTCGTTTCATTTTTTAATATTCATTTTATTCATTACATTTGTTAATATTGATTTTGATATTTTGCATAGTCAAGAAATTCATTCAAATGTGGATAAGATTTCATACACATATATTTTATTAATCGGTGGTTTTGGCCCAGGATTTTAAGATAATGGTTGTAACACCCCGGTCATAGAAAGAACTAATTTTATCAAGAACCAATTTGGAAAGTGCTAAATCTAGAATTTTGAAAGTTAGTCTTAAATTGTGAGTTTTGGGTCAAATTCAAATGACCATACTTTCCATACATGATGAGTAAGGTGGCCCATGAGATATAAAATGAATGATCTTTGATTCATATTTCCAACGCCACCGAGTTTGCTAAATTTTGAGTTCAGATAATGAGATATGCCCATTTAAGTTTAGCCTGTCTAATGATATACCCTGAGTTTAAAGTATTTTTGATGCATTTCACATAGAGTTTGTGTGTGTCTTGGGATATTTTTTTATTAGGAATAATGTTTTGTGTATAATATTTGCAGAAAATAGGCTTGGATGCGGTTGATGAAGATGCGAGCGGAAAAGTGCAGAAGTGGGCACCAACGGAGCGACCCACGGACCGTAGGTCCAATGAGGGATCATAGGTGATGCATCATAGGTGGAAGATCAGGGATGTCTCACCAAGTCTTGAACCACGCAGCAGACGACGGACCGTAGCTTGACCAACAGTCCGTCCTGCACATCTGTCGATGGTGATGTGGGAGTTGAAGGTTCCAATACCTGATGAATTTTTCTATGTGTTGAGAAACATAAGGGCACCTACAGACTGTAGGTCAACACACGATCTGTAGGTCAAAGTGTCGACAGAAACCGCATTTCAGTAGTTTATTTCCTTATTTTGTTTCCTGTTTAATTTTGGATTTCTATTCTATAAATAGGAGTTGTAATCCTCATTTTTGGGGGTAAGACATTATTGTAAGGTTTTAGTTTTTGTTCTTTTGGAATTAATTTGCAAACTCTGAGCAATTAACTTTCTAGATTTCGTTTTATAGAATTTTCACTTCGAATTTAAATTCAAGATTTCGGGTTTCACTTATTCTAATTGTAAGTTCATGAATTATCTTTTTTTAATTATGAATTGTGAACTCTCAAGCATGAGTAGCTAAATCCACAACTATGGTTGTAGGAACCATGATCAAATAACAAAGTATGAATAATAATTAAGTAATTGTTGAATAATTTTTATGCATGTATTGTTAATCCTTTCGTTCAGAAGTATTTTTAACGACTGCATGCGTTAGAACTCGCCTAATCTGGGGTAAAGGTAAGGGTTAGTAAAACATACACCCGTAGACGAACTAAGTTGCGTGGTGAAATTCCCTACTTGGAGGACCAATCACTTGGGGATACCTAACTTACCAACTTTGCATGTAAAATACAAGGGAAGGATTACTATTAATAGGATTACCGCGTTAAGAGCTTGTGGGGAAGACACATACCCTAGTTTCTTTCTCTTATTGATAAATCAAAGTTTGAATTTTGTTTACTTGTTACTTAAGCATTCAAATTTGTTAATTACTTACAAAATCCTCCCTGTTTAATTTTCTGAGATATAGTTTGACTAAATGGAGATAATAGTGAGTTAAGTTTAAGTCTAAACCATATTCCTCGTGGGATTGACCCAAACCTACAAGTTTGGTTCTTTATTTGACAACGATCACTTATTCTTCTTTAGTGAGGTAAAATTTGAGCATATCAATTTCGGCGCCGTATCCCACAGTCAAAAGAAGCAGGCCATCACCCCCATGTTCTCTCCAAATGTTTTCAAGGTCTGGTTTCGGTGTTATTATTGTTATTGGAGCTTTTGCATTTGATCACACACTCATCGTTGTTGATTACTTGTAAGGTAAGTTGATTTCGCTCGAACTTTGAATATTTCGTTATTTCAACTGAAGTCACAACAATGAATTTGACCTTGGGTTCTTGAATTAATTGTTAAAATATTGAACTTGTTAGCTAGAAACACCCTTTGAATGATGGTATGTGACTGTGTAGTTATATAAAATCAACTAAATACAGGAATAGGTCTAATTGGATGTTTGGACTTAGGTCAACTTACGGACCATAGGTCGGGGTCCGTGGATCAGTAACACACATAAATTTTGCCAAGTCTAGAACCACGGTTTGGACTGCGGTCCATCATTTCATTGACATACCATTTTGCAGATGCGTGGTTTTCCATTTGGGACTTGACTTTCCACCACCTGACCTACGGAGTGGACCCATGGACCGTCGTTCCATCGACGGACCATAGGTGCCCACCGTGAATCACAAGTTCAGCTACTGCCTGATTTTTTTTTGAGTTTTTGTCTTGGTCCGAATCTTGTTCTAAAATTATTCCATGAGTTTTATTGCCTTGTTTTGGTACTAATAGTCTTGAACATGTACCATGGCCCCCAAAAAAGCTCCGGTATACGCCAGGAAGGGCAAGTCCAAGTCTGATGTCCCGTCCCGATGACTGTAGGATTAGGACACTGATCAGGAATACATCGAACCTAACACCAGGGTCTCCCCCACTACCCCCACACTACCAGGAGATCCCAGCAGGTTGTATTTACCAATGACGAGGTCGAGGTCACTGCTCCCTAGTCTGAGGAGGGGGCCACACATTCTGGATCGACTCGCAGTTCAACTCTATTTCTAGTGGTAGTCCTGATTTTTCATCTAAGGCCGATAGCTCAGGTGACATCCCGATACCTACTATAGTTGAGCCTGCCCCTAATGCAGATAAGCCGAACATATGATGTGTTGCGGGCCAGTACCAGTTATATGAGAATGACACTATGCTTAATGAACACCGGAGGATGGCCAGGACCATTACTGAGGAGCGCAGGATTCTGAAACGCAGCCTCCACACCGCACCATTTATTGAGGAGCTTTTCTGGAGGCACATATGCGAGTGTATGGCGCGGAGGCTTGGGAGTTACAGCGAAGATATGATTAGATAGTTCTATGCCTCATATTTTTTCATCATCCAAAATTCTATATCAAAATAGGCTAAGTCCGTAGCCCAGCCTCCAATTAAGTCTACATTCGTGCAGAACTTCTAGGTTGACATCTCTGAGACCACCATCCGCCATTTTATTTACGGCCCAACCCACACTCTGCCGATTAATACAACAGAGTATGACTACAAGATGGGGATCGTACAAAGTGGGGCATTTCAGAGGGATGCCGATCAGAGGGAAACACTTTTGAGATGGATGACATATCATATTGTTGAGAATACGGAGAGCATTGAGTGGGTACAAAATCATACTCTGGCTATCAGAAAGGCGACTATAAGCTTCGCTGTGAAGTTCTTATGTTTATTGATTCAGAATCGACGGTCCCCTACGTAGGTAGACAATGTTGTTACATGAGACCATGTCGTGATGATAGTAGCCATTACGTCGGGTTTTGAGATTATTTTTGCCCGCATCCTGATCGCGTAGATCTACGAGAGGGTTTTCAAGACCACCACCACCCTACCTTTACCCTGTCTGATAATCCTTCTCTGCTGGGACGCTTCAGTGCCTATTTGGCATTGTGAAAGGTTGCTTGGGGAGACCAAGACATTGGACATCGGCATCATTCGGAATGATGCCAATCTTGCTACACCCTGGAGGGAGCCACAAGTTGATGTACCACCTTTGGGTGTTGATCTTGCTACGGATGTGGAGTAGATGCACATGCTATTTACAGGACCATTCCATCCCCTACAACAGATACCTAAGATCCGCCTTCTTTGGCCACCAGTCAGGCTCCAAGCTCCTCCCGAGCCACTCCCTCTTCAGGATCCACTACCTTTCCTTTAGCCCGAGTTAAAAAGATGGAGACCCAGATGTCCACTTTACTGCAGCATATGAGTCCGTGGATGCAGCACTCAGTTAGGGATTCTCGGGATAAGATGGAGCAGATGATGGATCGGAAGATTCAGGTCTTTCATAAACACTTGGATGATTTCGATTTAAGAGTCTTGGAGAGGCCTTCTACTACCATAGATGTGACTACCTTCTAGTCGGAGTTGGCAATCCCTCGTGCTGATGTTGATGCCCTCCTAACCCCCCACTGAGACTGCACCAGAGGCTAACCCTGCAGCGGAGGAGGATGATGTGGTGATGACTGCCCTAATTGAGGATGTTATGCCACCACCAGACTCTTACCGTGCTGCTGGGAAGCGCCTCCGCTCCGACAATACTTCTGATATTGATGAGGCTCAAAGATTTAAAAAGAAGGACAACAGTAGTTTTAGGTGGCCCAGAGGAAGTCTATACTTGATGAGAAGAGGAGACAACTGCGGGGCCGTTAGGTGGATGTTACCCATCTGGCATTCCAGGCACTACTGATGGTTCTTCCATAATTGGTGAGGGTCCTACTAATGGCGTCCCTAGTGTTGATCCAACGGGCTTCAGGAAACCAGACCCACCCACTTCTTGAGGGGTCTTTGGCGCATTTGCGTCACAGGTTTGCGTCACCCTAAGCTTTTCTTTTTAGTTTTGAGCATGGAGGGCAATTCCATCTGATTTTGTTGGCAATGGGGTAAATGGATTTTGAGTGATACGGTGAAGTCTGACTAACCTAACTCATAATCCTCCTTTAGGGTTTTCTTGCCTGTGTTCTTTTCCCCCAAGGGACTGTTTACTTTTATGTTGAACCGGCATGTTTAGGATATTGTATGTGTAGAAGTAAGTAGAAGAATGAAAGCATGATGGCATAAAAAACATGAAATTGATACATGTCTATAGGCTGAATGAGTTGAATGTGTTGGATCTTCATATGACATGAAAAGGAACCGGTAGGATACCATGACTTAAGCTAAAACTTGAACTGAGTAATTCAATAATCCGATAATGTAACAATGTGCCAAGTGTGTGTGAGAAAAGGTTGAATGTCCATACAATATGTGCCAATCTAGAACCTACCACATTGGTCCGGCTAAGATAATCTTGGCTAGAAGTTGGGAAATGATCATATGCCCTTGTTCAATTAAGTCCACTTAAACCAAAAAAGTCAACCAAAAGAAATAAATGTTCCCTTTGATCCAAATGTAGACCACTTCTTTCAATACACCTAAATTCACATTCCCTAAAATAATTATCTTAGACCAAGTTCCTCCTTGGACATATGCACCTTAACTTAGGCCAAAAGCCTAAGTTGAGGGTGGCTAATTCATAAAGTTACCTTCATCTTGGCCCTGTTTCGACATCGGATATTGTGAACCTCAACTCATGCAAAATACGTAAGTTGAGGGTGGCTATGAAAAAGGAAACCGAAAGAAAAAGGGTTTAACAAGAGTTTTGTGTAGAAGAAAAAAAAGAAAAAGAAAGAAAGAAAAAGATGTGGTTGAAGTCAAAATAAAAAAAAGAGCAATTAAGAAATGCTGAAGAAAAAAAAGAAAAAGAAGAATGTGAAAAATAAGAGCGATAAATGAAAAATAACATATGTGTTGAAAAGAGTCAAGGGAAAGAGCAAAAAATAAAAAGATGTGAACAATTGGTTGAAAAAAGAGGTAAAAAGCCAATGTAATGTCAAGGAGGCAGAAAGTCACTAAAAAGTACCCTGATGTACCTTACCTAAGAATTTGTACCTTGGTGATTGTGAAAAGTGTATGTTGTGATGTCTATTGGTCAATCTGTGTAATGTGTTGAACCACATGAGTTATCTTGTTGAGTCTAGATAAAATGATTTGCACTATTGTGATGGATATGATTGAAAAAAGCGTGCTTGAGTTTGTATGTCTGGTTCTACATAAGTGTCGTTTAGAGTTTGGTGTGTCGCTTGAGGACAAACAACAAGTTTAAGTTGAGGGTGTTAATATACCGTGATTTTACACTATTTTTGATGCGTTTCACTTAGAGTTTGTGTGTGTCTTGGGCTATTTTGTTATTAGGAATAATGTTTTGTGTATAATTTTTGCAGGAAATAGGCTTGGATGCAGTTGATGAAGATGCGAGCTGAAAAGTGCAGAAGTAGCCACCCACGGATCGTAGGTCCATAGATAGACCGTAGGCGATGCATCGTAGGTTGAAGATCAGGAAAGTCTGACCAAGTGTGGAACAACGGAGCAGACGACGGATCGTAGATCAACCCACGGTCTGTCCTGCACATCCATCGATGGTGATTAGGAAGTTGAAGGTTCCAGTACTTGATGATTTTTTCTTAGTGTTGAGCCACGGAATGGGACCTATAGACCATAGGTCGACCCACGGTCCTAAGGTTAAAGCATCGACAGAAACCGCGTTACAACAGTTTATTTCCTTATTTTATTTCCAGTTTAATTTAGGATTTGTTTTCTATAAATAGGAGTTGTAATCCTTGTTTTTGGGGTTAGACAATATTGCTAGGTTTTAGTTTTTGTTGTTTGGGAATTAATTTGCAAACTCTGAGCAATGAAATATTCGGATTTCGTTTTATAGAATTTTCACTTTGAATTTAAATTCAAGATTTCGGGTCCATCTATTATAATTGTAAGTTCATGAATTCTCTCTTCTTAATTATGAATTGTGAACTCTCAAGCATGAGTAGCTAAATTCACAACTAGGGTTGTGGAAACAATGAGCAATTAACAAAGTGTGAATAATAATTAAGTAATTCTTGAATAGTATTTATGCACCTATTGTTAATCCTTTCGCTTAGAAGTCATTTTAACAAGTGCACGCGTTAGAACTCGCCTCGTTCTTAATCTTCTTACCGAGAAGGTTATGAATGAGAAAAAGATTAAACAACAGAGATTTAGTGGATTCTATATAATAGTTTTATGTCAATTGGAGTGTGGGTGAAAACTAAACAACATTGATATGACGACTAATTTGGGGTAAATGTAAGGGTTAGTAAAGCATACACTCGTAGATAGACCTAGTTGCTTGGTGAAATTCCCTACTTGGAGGACCAGTCACTTAGAAATACCTAACTTACCAACTTTGCATGTAAAATACCAGTAAATGAATACTATTATTAGGATTACCACGTTAAGAGCTTATGGGGAACATACAAACCCTAGTTTCTTTCTCTTATTGAAAAATCAAAGTTTGAATTTTGTTTACTTGTTACTTAAGCATTCAAATTTGTTAATTACTTACAAAATTCCCCATGATTACTTTTCTCAGAAATAGTTTGATTAAATAGAGATAATAGTGAGTTAAGTTTAAGTCTAAACCATATTCGACGTGGGATTGACCCAAATCTATAAGTTGGGTTCTTTATTTGACAACGATGGCTTATACTTCTTTAGGGAGGTGTAATTTGAGAGTATCATCTTATTAAGGAAATATATCTGAATTAGAGAAGGGTATTTTGGTCTTTTCATTACGCACTATACTAACTCATTTTTCGTAATATTTTAGGGGTGTGAACTGATTTAGATCAGTTTTCGTAATTCCAAACCACGTTTAGGGATTTAGAGAGAAGAAAAAGGAGAAGTTCAAGGGTTTGTTCAAGAATATTGCGATCATTGACGAGTTTTGTCAAGGATTCAATCCTTTTGCGATAGGTAAGTATTCATAGTGTTGGGTAACCCAACAGGCCAATCATGTGATTTTCTTCCATAATTTCATTCTAGAGGTTGAATGATTTGAGTTCTTAAGGTTGTGTGCTTCATTCTTTGATAATGGGGTTTTGTTGATTCCTTGAGATGAGGATCTTGTTTATTAGCATTGTTCTTCGAGGGATTTCGAGTAGATTTTCATGAAATTGTGTTGGGTAAATGAATTCAAGTAAAATTTTGAAGAAACCACTCGATTCTATGTGAATTAGAGCTAGAAATCAAAGAGGAAAATCTGTCGGGTTTTCTGGGCAGGGGCTGGAGCAATGCGCCACTGATGCGCCCGGGGGGGGCTGGCACGTCGCCAACAATAGTGATCTAACATTTTGGGGTTGTCGCCCCCTGCCACTAATTGCGCCAGGATGGCCTGCTCCTGCCCTTTTTCTACCGTTTGTCCCGTCTCAGTTCTTTTAAAAAGTATCTTCACTCTCTTCTTGAATTTAACTATTCTAAAAATCATTTAATCATCAAGAGATCATTTATATCATGAATCATAAATCTTCCATTCACATTTCAAATTCAAGAAAAGATTAAGAGTGAAGTTTTAGAGAGCCTTTCGAGGCTTATAGAGAAATCTTTTACAAACTTCTTTTAAGAATTGAATACTTAAGTATAAGGATGAGGAGAGTTGAGTTCATGTTTTAAGAAGTAAATATATAAGGGAAATAAGTATTGCCAAGCGTAATGTTTTTACATTTAAAACAAGAGGAAACCTTGATTTCCAAATGAGTTCATCAGGAGTTTTGAGCACGATCTCTTTTAAGAGAACCTTTTGAGTAATTACCTCAAAGTTTGAGGAGAAAGAAATGTTTTTAAACATATGACCATTAATTATATTATTGGGAGTAGTATTGAGCACCAATATGGGCACGAGTTCAGACAACTCAAAGTCCTCATAAACAATGTACACCAACATGGGTAAAAAGGGTCCTAATTTTTAGATGACTCCTGATTGCTTTGAAAAGCATAGCTTAGTGGATACACTTAATGAGGATGTGTTATACTCTGGCAAGGTATAGAATAGTTCTGGCAGCGTAACTGAAACCATGTATCATCACATAGCTCATAATAATGGTTGTCAGTTAGAGAATCTTCAAAATAAGAGTTATTATTGCATTTTTACATACAATTGAGTAATTATTGTATTTTTAAATGCATTGAGTTATTATCTACTGTTTTAAAAGCTTTCTTTATAATGCATCTCTATTGTTGCTTTTATATTGAACTAAGTTGAGAATTTCAGAGTTTGAGTATCTTTGAGTATCCTAAAGTTGAGTTGAGATGAGTTTCGTATGTTCTTCCTTTTATATCAGTTCAAGCTTATGTCTGTCCTTTAGAGTTCCCCTTGAATGATTAGCCTTTTTTTTTCATAGGATTCCCACATTGACTTTCAGTCTTATTATGGTGTGGGCTGGCGCGTCGCCAACAATAGTGCTCCAATATTTTGGGGTTGTCGCCCCGTGCCACTCATTGCGCCAGGATGGCCTGCTCCCGCCCTTTTTCTGTTGTTTGTCCCGTCTGAGTTCTTTTAAAAAGTATCTTCACTCTCTTCCTCATTTTACCTTTTTAAAACTACATTTAAACATCAAGAGATCATTTATATCATGAATCATAACTCTTGAATTCACATTTTAAATTCAAGAAAAGATTAAGAGTCAAGTTTTACAGAGCCTTTTGAGTATTTTAGAAAAATCTTTTACAAACTTTGAAAACTTGTTTTAAGACTAGAGTATTTGAGTATAAGGATGAGGACAATTGAGTTCATGTTTTAAAAATTAAATATATAAAGGAACCAAGTATTGCCAAGAGTAATGCTTCTACATTTAAAATGAGAGGAAACCTTGATTTCCAAATGAGTTCATGAGGAGTTTTGAGCACTATCTCTTTTAAGAGAACTTTGTGAGTAATTCTCTCAAACTTTGAGGAGAAGGATATGTTTTTAAACATATGACCATTAATTATATTATTGTTAATAATATTGAGTACCAATATGGGCACGAGTTCAGACAACTCAAAGTCTTCATAAAAAATGTACGCCAACATGGGTAAAAAGGGTCCTAATTTTAAGATGATTCCTAATTGCTTTGAAAATCATAGCATAGTGGATACACTTAGTGAGGATGTGTTATACTCTGGCAAGGTATAGAATACTTCTGGTAGCCTGAGTGAGATGATGTATCATCACATAACTCATAGTGATGGTTGTTAGTTAGAGAATCTTCCAAATAAAAGTTATTATTGTATTTTTACATTAAATTTATTAATTATTGTATTTTTACATAAAATTGATCAATTATCGTATTTTTCAACGCATTGTGTTAATATCTACTGTTTTAAAAGCCTTATTTATAATGCATCTCTATTGTTGCTTTTATATTGAACTAAGTTGAGTATTTCAGAGTTTGAGTATCTTTGAGGATCCGTTAGTTGAGTTGAGATGAGGTTAGTATGTTCTTCCTTTTGAATCAATTCAAGCTTATGTATGTCCTTTAGAGTTCCCCTTGCATGCTGAACCTCCTTGCTTTCATAGGATTCCCACATTGACTTTCAATCGTATTAGGGTGTGTGTTGGCGCGTCGCCAGCAATAGCGCGTCGCCAGCATAGCTTAGTGTATACACTTAGTGAGGATGTGTTATAATCTGCCAAGGTATAGGATAGTTCTGGCAGTGTAAGTGAGACGATGTATCATCACATAGGTCATAACGATGGTTGTCAGTTAGAGAATCTTACAAATAAGAGTTATTATTGTATTTTTACATTAAATTTATTAATTATTGTATTTTTACATAAAATTGATCAATTATCGTATTTTTCAACGCATTGTGTTAATATCTACTGTTTTTAAAAAGCCTTATTTATAATGCATCTCTATTGTTGCTTTTATATTGAACTAAGTTGAGTATTTCAGAGTTTTGAGTATCTTTGAGGATCCGTTAGTTGAGTTGAGATGAGGTTAGTATGTTCTTCCTTTTGAATCAATTCAAGCTTATGTATGTCCTTTAGAGTTCCCCTTGAATGCTGGGCCTCTTTGGTTTCATAGGATTTCCACATTGACTTTCCGTCTTATTAGGGTGTGGGCTGGCGCGTCGCCAACAATAGTGCTCTAACATATATTAAACTTCACCCCGTGCCACTAATAGCGCCAGGATGGCCTGCTCTCGTGCTCTTTCTGTCGTTTGTCCCGTCTGAGTTGATTTAAAAATTATCTTCACTCTCTTCCTCATTTTAACTATATTAAACTACATTTAATCATCAAGAGTTCATTAATATCATGCATCATAACTTTTGAATTAACATTTCAAATTCAAGAAAATATTAATAGTCATGTTTTAGAGAGACTTTCGAGTCTTTTCGAAAAACTTTTCAAACTTTTAAAACTTATTTCAAGACTTGAGTACTTGAGTATAAGGATGAGGACAGTTGAGTTCATGTTTTAGAAAGTCAATATATAAGGGAACTAAGTAATACCAAGAGTAATGTTTTTACATTTAAAACGAGAGGAAACCTTGATTTCCAAATAAGTTCATAAGGAGTTTTGAGCACTATCTCTTCTAAGAGAACCTTTTGAGTAATTATCTCAAAGTTTGAGGATAAAGAAATGTTTTTAAACATATGACCATTAATTATATTATGGGGAGTAGTATTGATCACCAATATGGGCACGAGTTCAGACAACTCAAAGTCCTCAATAAACAATGTAAGCCAACATGGGTAAAAAGGGTCCGACTTTTTTGATGATTACTTGTTTCTTTGAAAAGCATAGCTTAGTGTATACACTTAGTGAGGATGTGTTATAATCTGCCAAGGTATAGGATAGTTCTGGCAGTGTAAGTGAGACGATGTATCATCACATAGGTCATAATGATGGTTGTCAGTTAGAGAATCTTACAAATAATAGTTATTATTATATTTTTACATACAATTGAGTAATTATTGTATTTTTAAATGCATTGAGTTATTTTCTACTGTTTTAAGGGTTTCTTTATAATGCATCTCTATTGTAGCTTTTATATTGAACTAAGTTGAGTACTTCAGAGTTTGAGTATCCTTGAGTTGAGTTGAGATGAGGTGAGTATATTCTTCCTTTTATATAAGTTATCGCTTATGTCTATACTTTAGAGTTCCCCTTGAATGCTGGGCCTCCTTGGTTTCATAGGATTTCCACATTGACTTTCCGTCTTATTAGGGTGTGGGCTGGCTCGTCGCCAGTAATAGTGCTCTAACATTTTGGGGTTGTCACCCCGTGCCACTAATTGCGCCAGGATGGCCTGCTCCCGTGCTCTTTCTGTCGTTTGTCCCGTCTGAGTTCTTTTAAAAATTATTTTCACTCTCTTCCTCATTTTAACTATATTAAACTACATTTAATCATCAAGAGTTCATTAATATCATGCATCATAACTCTTGAATTAACATTTCAAATTCAAGAAAATATTAAGAGTCATGTTTTACCTTTCAAACTCAAGAAAATATTAAGAGTGAAGTTTTAGAGAGCCTTCCGAGACCTATAGAGAAATCTTTTACAATGTTTTAAAAGTTGTTTTCAAATTTGAATACTTGAGTATAAGGAAGAAGAGAGTTGAGTTCAAGTTTTAAAAAGTAAATATAAAAGGGAAATATGTATTTCCAAGAATAATTTTTTACATTTAAAACGAGAGGAAACCTTGATTTCCAAATGAGTTCATCAGGAGTTTTGAGCACTATCTCTTCTAAGAGAACCTTTTGAGTAATTATCTCAAAGTTTGAGGATAAAGAAATGTTTTTAAACAAATGACCATTAATTATATTATGGGGAGTAGTATTGATCACCAATATGGGCACGAGTTCAGACAACTCAAAGTCCTCATAAACAATGTAAGCCAACATGGGTAAAAAGGGTCCGACTTTTT